>NW_023396652.1:0-238781 GCF_011125445.2 Fundulus heteroclitus | reverse complement strand
TCCCTGCTTTCAGTCCTCCCCTTTCGTTTTCTTCTTTGTTTCCTTGCTTCTGCTCACAACGCTCACCTCACTGTTTTTGTCCGCCCGATTTCCTTTCATCTCCGCCCCTGCTGGTTGTCTGGTCCCGCTCTCTCTCCAGTCCTGCAAGTATTCACCAGTCGTGCTGTTAATCCTGTTGTGGTTCTGGTTCCAGTCTCCACTCTGCCATGCTGCTGGTCTAACCAGGTTCCAAGTCTCCATTCTGTCATACTACTGGTCAAGTCTGTTCCAAGCCTCCATTCAGTCGTGCTGCTGGTCAAGCCTGGTTCCAGGTCTCCTGTCTGCTGTGCTTCTGGTTCTGCTGCCTCCGTGCTCTGGTTCCTACCTGCTTGCCAGTGCCTGCCTTCACCATCCTTCTGCTTCAGCTCTGTACAGACTCTTGGTTCCATCCTCCACAATCCACTATTTCAATAAACTGTTAAATTTACTCTGTTGTGGTGTGTTCGGGTTCAATAGCAAATCGACAATATATGTTAATAACAGTGCGCCTTATAGACCAGTTCACGCGTGACGTCAGCGCTACATCCGGGTCCCGCTGGTAGGCAAAAAACAGTACTGTTCTCGTCTACATGACAAAACGGGTGATTTAGAGCGTACTTTTAGTTAGTTTATTTTTGGAATGTAAACAATGCCTACAGCTTGTTGTGCTCCCGTTGCACACAGAGGCATTCCAAATTGTCGGATGTACGTTTCTGCTGTTTACCGAAGGACGAAGAAAATAAAAAGAAATGGATATTTCAATGAAAGAGCGCAGGCAGACAATCCGAACGGACAGTGGGAGCCATCATACCACGACAGAATTTGCAGTCTACACTTCATCTCCGGTAATACAACTTAATTCTGCAGTAGTCATTGTTCTACTTAAACAGCAGCGGAGGGGAGGTGGTGATCGCTAGACGGGGCCGGGAGAAGTGGAGTCGATGCGCTGCAGCATCATTTAGTTTTCTTCGTGCAATCGGTGTGCAATAATGTTCACCAGACAGCGGCTGCATTATGCCCCTGTTCACTTGCGCTAGTACGTCTGTGTTTACGCTGCAACGTCGCCGACACCCCCACCCATTTTACAAGACAAAAAAACCAAAATAATCCTTAGTGAACAATGTCTTTTTTAACCTACCGGTGGCGGGTCTTCCTCTCTGCTGAGGCGCAATCTGTGTCCGACTCCGCTTACTGCTGTTAAACATGTCTGAACATCCATCCATCCATCCATTTTCTGACCCGCTTAATCCCTCATGGCGTCGCGGGGGTTACTGGTGTCTACGTCCCGATATAAAATAATTGTAGCCGTCCAGTGGTTTCATGGGTTTCATGCTCTCTTGTGTGTACTGGCCTGCGTGTTTATAAAGTAGCTGTATATGTCGCGGTATGGAACACTTGGCCAGCATTTCACAGACTCGCTCCATCCCTTCAGGCTTTTGCTGTGTGGATCTGGCAATCTGATACCATCAACCATCAACTTACTGTTAAAACGATCTTGTGATACGTTATCTAAAGAAGAAAAATACGTGGAGAACTGGTCAGTTTCTCTGTTTGCGTCCGCCATTGTGTTCGCCTTTTGCCTACCAGTCCGGCGCGCGTGTGCTAAAAACCCGCATCAAAACAATAACAATGAACTGGTCTATATTCCGGTGCCATTTTATGGTCTGAAAATATGGGTAATTTTTTAAAGAAGTCTGACGTCCGTCACTTACTGACTACCGCTATATCCAAGATGACAGCTGTTCTGTTTTGGTTTTCCCTGCGTCACTCTTCTAAGAATCATGGGTCTGTTTTGATGTTTGATGTTTGACTTCCATCACAAGACTACCAAGACTTGAACAATTCGGGATTTGATGTAATCTTTAAACACATGACAGAGGGTTTGGGCTTGTTTAAATAATCTTAATATGTAACCGTTTTAGTTCCCAGTATTAACTACTTTGATCAGTAACTGTTGCAGCATGTCCAAGTCATAGTCCTGTTTTTGGCTTCATCCATTTAATCAGCCAGTTTTTTTATACAGCAGCCCGTTTTTATGGTAATACATGGATTGTTTAGTGGGAAAAACCTGGAGAATGAATGGAGTTCTTTCAGTCTTAATTTGAACAATAAAAGCAATCCTTGTGGACAAGGTGTATTGACTTTGTTTAATATTGGTAAGAATTGAAATAAAGACTTTATCAAAGGGTATGTTTATTATGCAATGTGAAAAATAAAAGGACTGTTTAATTGTCCCACAATGTTTGCATCCTCAGTTTAAGTAACAGCCCCATGTGCCCCTTTTTTTTTCCAATAACCTCAGCATTTTCAAAAAGTTGATACAGTACCATATACATTTGCTATCACAATCCCAGCAGCTCTACATTTTATTCAGTAAATACACTAACTTAGTTACATTGTCCTGGATGGATTTTACTACTTCAAAACCTTTTGCAAACAATGGTAACCACAATAAGATTAAACTCGTAAAGTGTTTGTCATAACTGGACAGTAGCAACAAATAAATCTGAGCCATATGATTCAGAATGTCCCAATGCATCCATGCTGCCCTCAGTGCTACCAGTTGTTCGGGGCTCAACGCATTGCCAGTTTCAGGAATAGTGACCCCACCAGGGGCGGATCCAGGATTTTTCAAAGAGGGGTGTGCAACTTAGGGTCATGGGGTCAAGGGTCAAGGGTCATGGGGGTCGAGACAATGTGAGGCTAAATGACCAAAGAATGCCATCTTTACTCTTTCACACTAACCCTGATTATTCATCTAAGGGTTTTTTAATTGATAATAATTTTAATGGATGAACATAAGTGGAATTAGCATGATTACCTTATTGTAATTGAAAATGGGTTTTTAAGCCAAAATCGCGTGCTTTTTACAGCATGCACAAGGTTAAAAAGTAGTTTGTAGAAAAAAATATCCTTATCAACAATTAATCAAACAAAGATTTTCTTTATTTCCAGATATGATATTTATACAGAAAATTAAATAAAAAGACCCAAGGACTTAATAACAGTTTGGTATGGTTCAAGTGACAAAAGAGTTTTAAAAATATACATGTATTTTAAAAATATATTTTAACCATATAAACTATATTAAGAAAAAAATACTTAGAAAGACCCAAGGACTTAAGAACAGTTTGGTATAGTTCAAGTGATAAAGTTTTTTTTAACATATTTTAACAAGATAGACCATGTTGAGAAAAAAAAACTTTAAAGTAGGTCAAACCAATGGACATGTAAGGTGAAGTTAAGCCATAAGCTTATAATAGAACTGTAAGACTTCACAAAGAATATTGTTCTTCTCTACAACACCTTCAACTTTATGATGACAATGATAATGGGTTTATGAATGTCAGCCTTCTGGGATGCTTCTGGGCAAATATGTCTATGATTTTGTTGATGTTTAAATGAATGTCCTTGTGGACATACATAAGTAGCAAAGCCACAAACCTTTCCTGTCCCATTGTTGACCTCAGCAAAGTTTTCACTGCTTTAAGGCCCGAGTTACGTTCCACAGAAGCCCTCGTAACAGGTATAACTGACAGAAGGTGACGAATCATAGAAATGTTTGGGTAGCACTTCATATTTGTTATCCTTAGAATTTCAGGGAGAAAGCTGCAAAGTTGTGGCACTTTGTGTGCCACAACTTCACTTCCTGCTTGAATGTTGATCCTGATGGTAGATCATCTTTATATGATGTAAAGATCTCTTTCTCACTCTCATCGTTCATCATATGCAAGTTGCTTGGCAATAGTTTTAAGCCTAGTATGTTTTAATAAAGGAGACCATTCTTAGTTTTAACAATAAAACGCATGTGGCACTAAAAGGTTTAGATCAGACAATACACACTACACAATAATTATTGTAGCATGTCAATGTCCACTATTTTTTTTTTACTTTACCACTCTTTTTTCATTACTGTTCAAAACTGCAACAAAAATTAAATTTTCATAACTTTTCCATTACTTGAAAAGGTTTTCCTGAAATCGCATTACTTTACAACTTTACACACACTTGTGAGAACCCCATGTTTTCTCATTATCAACATTTTCTTACGATCATACCTTTTGTCTGTGGTGAGAATATAAGATTAAGGTTGATCCATACTCCAATCTGGAAGGTGGCGGTAATGCACCTAAAAGTTGTTTACCAACCACTATTAAAAAGGAGAAGAAGAAGAAGTAGTAGTAGTAGTAGTAGTAGTAGTAGTAGTAGTAGTAGTAGTAGTAGTAGTAGAAGAAGAAGAAAAACAGGCTCCATCTATTATCCAAGATGGCCACGACCAGTGCGACAGAGAGTAATGGATGAATTAGCGATGGTGATGGAGTTTCATGGATTTATCATTATCATCTGAGAGCGATTTGGAATATATAGAAGACTTTCTTGACAGCAACCTGATTTTTGACAAAATCCAGCCATACCAGTTTGAGGCAAGGAGACCAAAAAGGAACGATGTGAGTTGAATCTGTCTGCTGCAGCAGCGGTCTCCTTATTTTGTGATTTTTTTTCACTTTTACCCGATGTATTGCAACATCAAACTACCATGCACGTGGGCATTGTTGCTTCAACAATAGCTCTAGAAAATTTCGATGGTGAAGTCCTCTGGAAATCCGAAATAATTGTTGTTTATCGCAGCTGTATGAGTGCAATGCCTCTGCTAAGAAACAACACAGGATGTGACGTCAGGCCGTCATTACTACTGCCCGTATTTGGGCACTAAATGCCGCCCCCAGTATCGGCAAGTACACCTCGCTGCAGCCTGCAGAAAGGGGGCGGGGACGGACCACTGTCAGTCTCATACCTTATATGGAAATGGGACCATTCCACTCCGGAAATGAAGGGGGCGCTAGTGACACTATTTCCTGTACCAGCCGTGTTATAATAATTATAATATTAATAACGCCATTTGTTTGCCAACCATAAATCAAATTAATATTTTAGAGACAAATGTACATTACATTTACAACACATTTATACATCCACGCCTATCCCTATAGTGGGATCGTTAGGGCTGCTGCGGTGGATCCTGGACAGATTCCTAGTCCATCGCAGATTAAGAAAACATCCATCCATCCATTTTCTGACCCACTTAATCCCTTATGGGGTTGCGGGGGTGGTTGGTGCCTATCTCCAGCGTTGATTAAGAAAACAGATATAACCAAATACTTGCTGGTGCTGAAGTTCGAATAACAGATTTTGATGTTGTGAATGGTACTCTTAAAACAAATAAATTCAAATCTAAAATATAATAGCCTTTGCCTTATTTAATAAGGACTAGATAGAAAAGAGGTTTGGTCGGTAAGACATTTAGACAACAATTTTGTCCAATTTAGTATGTCCATTCACAGTGCACTTTTGTTCTGTTTATTTGCCAAATATTTCTCTTATTATTCACATTGTGAATACAATTTACAAACAAACCAAAGGACTTTTGAACTTCTAACAAGTGGCATTCCGAAAACTAAGATATACTTCTTTGCAGGCGACCTGGCTCAACTATTATAATTGTTTACCATAATGTCTCATTGGAAACTTTTCTACAGAAAACTGATTGTTGTCCCACTATTCCATTTAGAATTTCCACATCAGTTCTACCAATTGCAATCGATTCATAAACTGCGCTCCAAATACCTTAAATATCCACTTTTTGCAAAACCAAAAGGGATTTATTTAAAACTTTAAATGTAACTTCAACCTGGAAAGACTCACACAGAGATAGGTTTTAGAAAGTTTATTTGACAAGAAATAATCTTCGGCGCTCGGAATCCGTCAGTAGACATGGTGCTGGTAACCGGCAGAGAGAATGATCCGCTGTGGATGAGGGTTTTTTTTCTATATGAAAACCTTTTTGAATAAAGTCACTGGATACATAAGTTAAACCAATGTGTAAATTCTAACTATAACTATCTTCATCTTATCTGCTCAGCGAATCACTATATCATGCACCTCTGTCCCAGCCTAACGGCGGCGGTCTCATCTCCTCCACCCTTCATAAAGTCCGGCTTGTTGTGTGCAATTGCTCCTCACCTGAGTTTCCATCACCTCCATCTGGTCTCCACCTTTGTTCAGCATACATTAATCATGTTTGTAATATGACTATGTAACCGAACAATATGTTTTTCTATGTGCTTGCTTTATTACAAAAATAAAATAAAAATGTAATTCTGACTGGTAAAACATGAACAACTTAGCTGTATGTCAGGTTTGTAAAGAAAATTTCTATTGATTCCAGTCATTTTTCAAAGATTTTAGGAAACATTTTATTTAAACATATAAAATATTGCAAGTTATTAACTTTGATTGTATGTCAAATTTTTAAAACAAGATTATCAAAATGTTAAACAATGCTGTTACAGTATAGTTACAATAACTTTATTGGTTTCTACTCTCTTTTGAACATCTTCAATTCAATTCAATTTTATTTATATAGCGCCAAATCATGAAACATGTCATCTCAAGGCACTTTACAAAATCAAGTTCAATCATATTATACAGATTGGGTCAGATTATACAGATTGGTCAAAAATGTCCTATATAAGGAAACCAGTTGATTGCATCAAAGTCCCGACCAGCAGCATTCACTCCTGGGGAACCGTAGAGCCACAGGGAGAGTCGTCTGCATTGTACATGGCTTTGCTGGAATCCCTCATACTGAGCAAGCATGAAGCGACAGTGGGAAGAAAAACTCCCCATTATGGGAAGGAAAACCTCCGGCAGAACCGGGCTCAGTATGAACGGTCATCTGCCTCGACCGACTGGGGTTACGGAAGACAGAGCAGAGACACAACAAGAGAGACAAAAAGAGCACAGAAGCACACATTGATCTAGTAATCTGTTCTACATTAGATGGTAGTAGCGGGTGAGCCGTCTTCTCTGGATGATGTCACAGTTAACAGAACGCCAGACCAGGTGTACCTACTATGAAGAAAAAGAGAGAGAGCAAAAAGTTAAAAGCTGAAATGACGACAGTCATTTCAATGTAATACAATGCAAAACTGGAGAACAGTAGACTGAAGAACAGTAGAAATCAGTAGAGTGAGAAAATTAGACCCTGATGTCCTCCAGCAGCCTAGGCCTATCACAGCACAACTATAGAGATAGCTCAGGGTATGAGCCACTCTAACTATAAGCTTTGTCAAAAAGGAAAGTTTTAACATTAGTCTTAAAAATAGATAGGGTGTCTGCCTCACGGACCAAAACTGGGAGTTGGTTCCACAGGAGAGGAGCCTGATAGCTAAAGGATCTGCCTCCCATTCTACTTTTAGAGACTCTAGGAACCACCAGCAGACCTGCAGTCTGAGAGCGAAGTGCTCTGTTAGGAACATACGGGGTAATCAGAGCTCTGATATATGATGGAGCTTGATTACTAAGGGCTTTATACGTTAAAAGAAGAATTTTAAATTCTATTCTTG
Source organism: Fundulus heteroclitus (assembly GCF_011125445.2). Classification (NCBI taxonomy): domain Eukaryota; kingdom Metazoa; phylum Chordata; class Actinopteri; order Cyprinodontiformes; family Fundulidae; genus Fundulus; species Fundulus heteroclitus. The sequence goes on along the minus strand of NW_023396652.1, from coordinate 231,357 downwards.
ATTTAACAGGAAGCCTGTGAAGGGAAGCTAAAATTAGAGAAATATGATCCCTCTTGTTGATTTTCATCAGAACTCTTGCCGCAGCATTTTGAATCAGCTGAAGACTTCGAACTGCATTTTGTGGACTTCCTGATAGTAAAGAATTACAATAGTCCAGCCTTGAAGTAACAAATGCATGGACTAGTTTTTCAGCATCACTCCTGGACAGAATGTTTCTAATTTTGGCGATATTCCGGAGGTGAAAAAAGGAAACTCTGGAAACCTGTTTAATATGGGATTTAAATGACATGTCTTGGTCGAAAACAACACCAAGATTTTTAACTTTATTACCAGAGGCCAAGTTAATGCCATCCAGATTAAGTGATTGATTAAGAACTTTATTTTTTGAAGACTCTGGCCCAAAGATTACAACTTCTGTCTTGTCAGAATTTAAATGCAGGAAATTTAAAGTCATCCAGCTTTTGATGTCATCAAGACATGACTGCAGTCGAAGTAACTGATTGGATTCATCAGGATTTATGGATAAATATAGCTGAGTGTCATCAGCATAACAGTGGAAATTAATCCCATGCTGTCTGATAATTTTGCCAATCGGAAGCATATATATAGTAAATACAATTGGTCCAAGGACTGAACCCTGTGGTACTCCACAAGTGACCCTAGAGTTTGAGGAAGATTTATTAACATGAACAAACTGGAATCTGTCCGACAGATAAGATTTAAACCAGCCTAATGCTTTTCCCTTAATCCCTACAGTATGCTCAAGTCTTTGTAGGAGAATATTGTGATCAACTGTATCAAATGCAGCACTGAGATCTAACAGGACAAGTATAGACACAAGTCCATTATCTGAGGCCATGAGAATATCATTGGTGACCTTCACCAGAGCTGTTTCAGTGCTATGATGAGCTCTGAAGCCTGACTGAAACTCCTCAAGTAGGTCATTACTTTGTAAATGTTCACATAGTTGATTAGCAACTACTTTCTCAAGAATTTTAGATAAGAAAAGAAGATTTGATATAGGTCTGTAATTTACTGACTCATCTTGATCAAGAGATGGTTTCTTAAGTAAAGGTTTAATAACAGCTACTTTAAAAGCCTGTGGTACATATCCATTTACCAAGGATAGATTAATCATGTCTAAAATAGGACCACTGATCAGAGGGAATACCTCCTTAAACAACTTGGTTGGGATTGGGTCTAACATACAGGTAGAAGGTTTAGATGATGCTAAAATTTTAGATAGCTCAGAAAGCTCTACTGCTTTTAAACAGTTCAGACACTGCGCAGGTTCTAAGGATTCCTCCAATGCTGCCTCACTTACTGAGGACGAGGTAATCATGTTTGGGAGGATGCCAATTATTTTATTTTTAATGGAATCAATTTTATTTATGAAGAATCCCATAAAATCATTACTGCTAAGAGCTAAGGGAATGGATGGATCAACAGAGCTGTGGCTCTGGGTAAGTTTGGCAACTGTACTGAAGAGAAATCTAGGATTATTCTTATTCTCCTCAATTAATGATGAAAAATATGCTGCTCTTACTCTGCGAAGGGTCTTGTTATACAACAATAGACTGTTCTTCCAGATTAGGTAGGATTCCTCTTGGTGTGTAGAGCGCCATTTTCTCTCCAATTTCCTAAGATTGTGCTTCAAGGAACGCAGCTCTGAATTAAACCAAGGAGCCAGCTTCCTGTGAATAATCACCTTCTTTTTCAAGGGAGCTACATTGTCTAATGCAGAACGCAATGACAAAGTCATACCGTTTACAAAGACATCTATTTGTGAATTGGAAGAAACAACATTGCTGCCATCTACAGGGCATTTCTGCAATACGGAGGATATTAAAAAGGGGACAGACTCTTTAAGTTTTGATACAGCATTATTCGATAAAGATCTACTATAATGGAACCCTCTTTTGGGGGTGGAGAACTCAGTTAGATTAAACTCAAATGTTATTAAAAAATTATCAGATAGGACAGGGTTGTGAGGAAATACTGTTAATTCTTCACAATCAATGCCATATGTCAGCACAAGGTCTTAAGTATGAAGCCAAGTTTATGCACATTTTGAGCAAAACCAATTGAATCTAGGATAGTTTTAATGGCTACACTAAGGTTATCACATTCTGTGTCAACATGGATGTTAAAATCACCCACTATAATAGCCTTATCAGTATTTAACACCAAATCAGATAAGAAATCTGACAACTCATCCAAAAACTAAGTGTAAGGGCCTGGTGGACGATACAAAACAACAAACAGAAGAGGTTTTATTGCTTTGCAGTTTGGATGAGGGAAACTGAGGGTTAAATGTTCAAAAGAACTGTAGTTATTAATTGGCCTGGGACTAATTAATAAATCAGACTGAAAGATGGTTGCCACTCCTCCTCCTCTTCCCACAGATCTGGGAATGTGGAAATTTGAATAATTGGAGGGAGTTGACTCATTTATACTAACGTAGTCCTCTTGTAGCCAGGTTTCTGTGAGACAAAACAAATCAATCTGTTTATCAGAAATCAATTCGTTAACTAACAAAGTCTTTGGAGGGAGAGACCTTATATTTAATAGACCACATTTAATTGTTTTATTTTTAGGTTCAAGGTGAACCGTATTGATTTTTATTAGGTTTTTATGATTTGTTCCTTTTAGATAAGTTTTTGATCTGTTAAGTTTTGGCCGTGGGAAAGACACCGTCTCAATAGGATAATGGATGGGTAACAGTACAGAAGCTGCAGAGAGGTGTGTTAAACTACGGCTCTGCTTCCTGGTCTGGACCCTGGGTTGTCAGCATTTAGGAGGACTAATAAATCCGGCCAGATTTCTAGAAAGAAGAGCTGCACCATCCAAAGTAGGATGGATGCCGCCTCTCCGGATCAGACCAGGTTTTCCCCAGAAAGTTCTCCAGTTATCAATGTAGCCCACGTCGTTTTCAGGACACCACCTAGACAACCAGCGGTTGAATGATGACATGCGGCTAAACATGTTCATCACTGGTCAAATCAGGCAGGGGACCAGAGAAAATTACGGAGTCCGACATTGCTTTAGCAAACTCACACACCGAAGCAACACCAACTTTAGTGACCTCCGATCGGCGTGATCGGGTGTCATTACCGCCAGCGTGAATAACAATCTTACTGTATTTAAGCTTATCCTTAGCCAGCAGTTTTAGGTAAGATTCTATGTCGCCCGTTCTGGCCCCTGGCAGGCATTTAACTATGGTCCCTGGTGTCTCTAGTGCCACGTTTCTGACTATTGAGCTCCCAATAATCAGGGTCGGCTTCTCAGCGGGTGTGTCGCAGAGTGGGGAAAATTTGTTTGAAACGCAGACGGATTGGTGGTGAACTGGGGGCTGAAATCTAGAGCTATGCTTCCTACAAACTGTCACCCAGCCATCCTGCTTACCCGGTTGCTCTGGTGCTTCTGGAGGACCACTAAGTGAACTAACGCTAGGTCTATGTGGCTCCGCGCTAGCAGAGGGGCGGCTATCAGCTGGTCTTTCCATAGCACGGAGCCGGGACTCTAATTCTGACACCCTCGCCTCCAAAGCTACAAAAACACTACATTTATTACAAGTACCATTATCACTAAAGGAGGCAGAGGAATAGCTAAACATCTGACACAGAGAGCAGGAGATAAGGGGAGACTTAGTCAGAGACGGAGAAGCTGAAGTAATAGTAGGAGAGGAAGCCATTGTGAAGCTAAAGCTAGGCTAGGCTAAAGCTAGGCTAGCGCCCTTCTACCACGCCAAGAGAGCAAACCGTGAAACACGAGGAGTTCCCAAGCGTGATGTGCAGCAACAGAAAATGTTTTAAAAGTGCTTATGTGTTAGAAACAGATGTTAAAGCAAAGAGATTAAAGATAAAAGCGAGAGAATCTGGAGCAACAAACCGTTGCTCACGCAGTGAAAACAGGAAGTGATACAATACGCCTTACCGCAAACAGGAAGTGACGTCAGCCAAACGGAGGTAGCAGCATAGGCCCACTTGCTACAGCCACAATGTAACTTTCTCTGGAACCGACAATATTTCTATGAAAACTAAATGAATGAATGAGCTACAACAAAAAGAACATTCAAAAATTTACACAATATTGAAATAACTCAAAACGAATGACTGCACAAGTTAAAAGGCAAAAATGTGCTTCATCAGAAATTTTTTAAAATGGCATGTCACACACACAAAAAAAAAAAAAAAAAAAAAAACGAACAATGTGTGACAACAGAAATATGTGAAAGGCTGGAAAACAACTGATGCATTCATTATTGACATTCAGGGCAGCGTCCGGGTATGGCATCACAGTAATAACGAGGGTACTCCCCTCGTCTTCCATTGCCAGTGAAGCCCACACAGTCTTTGTATTGCTGGTTGCAGGACAAACACATTACAACCGCCAAAGGAATTCGGTTTTCTGCCTTAAATGACTGTGAAAATTTTGCCCAGTTGATCTCACCTATCAATGAAAAAATAATTTCATGTAGTTAAAATATAATTTTACATGTTTTAAGTGGAAAAAAGACAAAGGTCCTTACCATCCAGCCAAGCAAAGTGTGTTTTCTTCCTGAAAACTGGGTCAGACACAATATCTTTAAAGTACTTGCAGGTCAATGCTAAGGTGAGGTAAGCTGAGTCTCCCTGTGCAAGTACCACCTCCTGGAGAACAGCTTCAAGTACACCCCAAGGCATCTGAAAAAAAAAGAAAAACAAGAAAAAGGTGCATTGCAGGACTGTCATACAAAAATAATGGCTATGACACATATGATTATGAATGAATCTTACATGTAAGATTGGCGGTATCCTTTGTACCTGCACGGTAAAGAGCATTAAACAATAATTAACACTTAATATCTCTCAGTATCTTATCCTTTCCATCTCCAATGGTATAAAAATGCTGTCCAAATAATAGCTTTGTTTTTTTTTAAATCAATTAGGGTTTAGTGTCATTTGCACATAAAAATATACAAATGAAAATTACTAGTTATGTGTAAATTTTAAAAATTAACCTCAATTTGTGCCTCGGTTGCTTTGGCATAGTTGTGGTCATCAGCACACAGAGTCTGTAAAAATACAGATATTTTCTGAGTGAAAGACAAATGAAAGCTCAAATAACATCAAAATTGCTTCAACCCTTTTCATTGTTCAATTCAATTCAATTTTATTTATATAACGCCAATTCATGAAACATGTCATGTCAAGGCACTTTACAAAATCAAATTCAATCATATTATACACATTGATAAAAAATGTCCTATATAAGGGAACCAGTTGATTGCTTCAAAGTCCCGACAAGCAGCATTCACTCCTGGAGAAGCGTAGAGCCACAGGGAGAGTCGTCTGCATTGTACATGGCTTTGCAGCAATCCCTCATACTGAGCAAGCATGAAGCGACAGTGGAAAGAAAAACTCCCCATTAACAGGAAGGAAAACCTCCAGCAGAACCAGAACCAGAACCGGGCTCAGTATGAACGGTCATCTGCCTCAATCAACTGGGAGTTACAGAAGACAGAGCAGAGACACAACAAGACAGACAAACAAGCACAGAAGCTCTCATTGATCCAGTAATCTGTTCTAAATTAGATGGTAATAGTGATGATCTGTCTTCTCTGGATGATGTCACAGCTAACAGAACGCCACACCAGGTGTACCTACTATGAAGAAAAAAGACAGAGTACAAAAAGTTAAAAGCTGAAATGATGACAAACAATGCAAAACTGGAGAACAGTAGAACTCTATAGAGTGAGAAAATTAGATTCTGATGTCCTCCAGTAGCCTAAGCCTATAGCAGTAAAACTATAAAGGTAGCTCAGGGTAACATGATCCACTCTGACTAGAAGCTTTGTCAAAAAGGAAAGTTTTAAGATTAGTCTTAAAAGTAGACAGGGTGTCTGCCTCACGGACCAAAACTGGGAGTTGGTTCCACAGGAGAGGAGCCTGATAGCTAAAGGATCTGCTTTAGCTAATTGTGCTAATTTAGATAATTCTTCTATCCTGAAAAATTAAGCATAAAACAAAAGTGCACTGTAAATTGACATAATACAAATTACATGATTCCGAATTACAAAGTGATGAAATTTAGCTAAGCTTACCTCACAATTTGTCCTCTCATCAACTTTTCTTCTCTTTCTCTCCCTTTGCAGTTCTTCTCTGGACCTTTTTAAAGGACACATTGAAGGTTTTCTTTAAAAAAACTGACATATGTGTAACATGATTTGGTACAGTGCACCATTACTTTTCTTACTTCACAGGGAAGTTTCTCAAGAGAGTGAGAGTCCACCATCTTCGTATTGTCATCATATCATTCTGTGTACATCACAGGTTCACATTTAATGAAATCTCCAACAGAAAGCATAAAGTCATCTGTTTCCTTACCTCGCTGAAATCAAAAGATGCTCCCATCACAAAGTACAGTGCATACTGTTGAGAAAAATGTGATTATTACATCTATACAAACCACACAACAATATGGTGGGTGGAAGCGGATGTTACCATCACTACAAACATTCCACAGTTGTTGGACAGTCCTTGTTTAGGCAATCCCTGTGGTGTTTAAGAGAAAATTCAAGAAAGGGGAAGAAAATGAATGTGTCATTACTATAACAATCAAATTGAGCTAACGGACAAAAGCCTTACCCACAGTATTGATTATAAACGTTTAAAGCAGGAATGGTTGGAAATAAGCAGTATTGTAGCTCTATAGAAAGAGCATTCATAAGTATCCCATCATAACATCTCACCTTAACATCATTTCCAACAAATTCTGTCCATAGTCCAGATGACCTCTGAAGACAGACTTCTCTGATGATACAAAGTTTTTAAGTTAAAAATTAGCAAGGGCATATTTAACAACATAAAAATTATACACATATATGAGAAAGCAAGAAAGATGTGAGACAGAACGGTCTCTTGATAGTCCAGCTTTAACCCATGTCTTGTTTACAAAGAAACAACACTGCTTAGAAAATGTATGTCTTCTTGGATTTCAGGCATTAAAACATTCACAAATTCTATTTTGATATTTACTGTTACATAAATATGAAGATTAATGCTGAACCTTTGCTGCCGTGGAACAACGGAACATACTGAACACATGCCACTTTTAAACTTATCCCTATGAAACCTTAATCTTATGATGTGGTTTTCATCTGTGAAGCCTTTGCCACTGATAGAATCAAGGAAGAAAATCTCCCTATGCTTAGGCTTCAGAATCTGAAAAAAAATTTGTGACACTGATGGTGAGCAGTACTGCAAGTAATACATGACTTAGACAAGTGCCAAGAAATATGTTAGATATGAAGGTCAATATCAATTAAGTATTTTACTAACACATAGTGTCCAATGTCCAGGACGCCACACAGGAATCAGTACCCAGTCCAGATCTTGTGCCTGCGGCTTCCAATTAAATCACAAAATTAATATATTGTTGTGAATGTGACATCCAAAGCTGAAGATAAATTTATCAAAAATATGTACTGGGAGGTGTAGGGCTGGGTCAAGGGAAAGAGGTGGAAACCAGGTTTGTACTACATGACTGTTTCCTGCAAAAACCTTGACACCCTAGAGAAATAATACAAAAAAAAGGGACAATCAAGAGGTTCATAGGAAATGGATACTTTTTGTCATCTGTTTAATTCACATCCTAAGATGTGCCTGACATTATTTGCCATTTCCACTTTTATGAGATTTACTCTTTCAGTATTTAAATGACACTAAGCTTTCTAATATCATGGAACAAATGTAGATTCCATAAATTTACAGACCTTGTCGCTGCACATTCTTTCAACAGCTTTCAAACAGGAGTTCAACATCTTTGAAGAATTGTAGAAATAATATTTTCATAACATATAAAAAAACATTGACATTCATATGGCTTAAAATATATTTAAACTCACCAGCCCATTGATGTCTTGTGATAACCCAAGAGTGAACATATCTCCTCTAGTGAGGACCTGCCCATTAACGCAAGCAACATATTCACCTGGATCTCTGGTTTGGTCTAATACTTGAGCAAGCTTAGGAAAGAAACATGTAAGACAAATACATTTGTATTAGCTTCATTTTTAAGAATATTATGCATTCCTCAAGTATGTGTACTGATATGCACAACCTACAATGTGTTTATACTGCTTGTTTGAGGAAATTTAAATTTTTACTTCATGACTGATTTCTCCAATAGAAAACTATTGGGAACACTGTTGTGCAGTGTTATTTGTTAAAAACAAATATTGAAACACATGACCATGTCATAACTACAAGTAAAGTATTGACAATTATAACAAAAGAAAAACACAGAAATACATATTAAAAAGACAAACTCAAAGCACAATTGATATAAACATTTACCAAAGTCATTTCTGTGGTATTAGGCTGTTGACTCCAGGTGGATCTATTTGCTTCAGTTGCTTTTAAGCTTGTCAAAGAGCCAGCAAGAGGACATTGGTCAGTTTGAACAACGCTGGCTTCCAAGCTGCAAGCACGTTGTTGTTTTTTCTCACATCCTTTATGAACAGAAACAATCCTACATTATTATATATATATTGTGCTTTAATTTCAGAGACTACCACAACAATAACACTGAAGTTGAGTCTTACCCATTATAATGCATCCATTTTGGTCTAGGACCAATGTTGCATGTGGCCCAGCAACTTTTAGAATGTCTTGTTTGGTTTTTGTGTTCTTCTGAAGATTAAAATGGTGGAGGATGTTTCTTTGCAGAAAGATATGTGTGGATGGGTGAGCATATTGAGGAAATAGTTGTTCTTCCTCATGCCTGCAAATAGTTGCTCTGCACACTGACTGTTTAATCTTCCTGCAAGTTCTGGAACCATCTCAATCCGCCGCAAGACATCCTTGTCGTCCTTGCTATTGCCTTGGTGGAAAACATCACTGAGACAATAATGCTCTAATGAGCCAGTAACAGGATGTCCTCCCTTGTCTTCAGGTTCTTTCTTGTGTTTCAACCAGGGCAAGTTTACAGCAAGGTTTTTGTCAGTAGCGTGTCTTATGTTTTCAGGTGTGGGCTCAACCAATCTGCCTTCGTGCATGGTAAATGGTGTATCCTTAGGGCACCTCTTCTTTAGATGACTTACTAATCCCCTGGGGTAGTCACAAACTGTAATGTTTGGGAAATACTTCCAGGATAAAAGTAGGTCTGCAAAGTCTCTAGGGCTTTCCGCTCTCAGGTTAAACTTTACAGAATAAATAACACCACAGGGACAAGTGATTACAGCCCACCCACCTGAAACAACAAATCATATCCTTACTTGTACAGCATTATTACCTTATCTGGCTCCTTGTTGTTGTATACTAAATTAAGCTTAACAAAAGCATTGACATTGGTATGACAATGTGTTCTAAGTTCATAATAGCAGATAAAGAAGGCATGGCTGTTTTTTGTCATTTAAAATTTCTCAGCTCATACAGCTACAGTACTTAGTATGGGTAAAATGGTAACAAATTTAACATTTTCTGTTAGACGTTGCTGTCACACACTTACCAGAAGCACCCCACACTTTATCAAAGACCTTGTTATATGTGGCTCTAGAAGACATTTTCTCCCGCAGACGGAGCACAAGATCCATCTTAGAACCTCTGCTGTCAATTCCACATTGATTGCAGAGTCTCCTGATCTCAGGTCGCTTTAAAATAACACAAAATGTGAGTTATTTGTAATATTATTTAACCCTCCTGAAAGACCAACACAATCAGAAATTTTTAAAAATAAATAAGAGACTACCTTGAGATTGAGAACCTCATCTGCAAGTCGCTCTTCTGTGAGAAACTGGTCTACATCACTATTGGAATCAGGCAAGTGGACTTTTTCACTCTCTGTGTTTATTAAAATGTCAGATCGTCTTGTCTGTGGTCCAATCCAGGGGGACCAGTTGTGATAAGTAGGCTTTACAACAAAAGGATTGTTGCAGCCAGCTGAGAAATGCAATGGGGACAGGCAAGTACAGTTTTTGAGGCACATTAATGCACGAATAACTTGATGCACAAAATTTTTCCAATTTCTCTGTTGAATAGACACCAGACTTACGTGGATAAAATCCACGGCTAATCACTTCCATAGTAACTGCTTCCCAAAAAGAGCGTGCATTCACTTCGCCATTATAGTGTTGAGGTGGATTTGGTATTTCACTAACTTTAAAAATAAAGTAAAAAAAACACTTTATTCCATTTTTAAATGTTCGTTTCAGATGAGTCAAACATTTTGAATAACAGTATTTTCATCCATGCAGGTTTTAAACCTAAAGACCTACCTGGCATACTGAAAACACCTTTCTTATGGAGATCCATGACAACAACTGCAGGATGATACCCGCATGAAATGCATGAGTATTGGTAGTCATGGTCACTTAGACCTTCAAATGACAGATATGCCTGCAGGATCCGATCCTTGTAAGGAAAGTTCTCTCCTTCTGTGTATTCGATCATTTCGATTATGCGACTTACAGCAGTGTGAGTCTACGGAAATAATTAAGGGGACATTTACAAAAATCACAGTAATACATTTAAATGCAAAGTTCACAAATGTGTCTTTTACCATTTGTTGTAATGTGCTAAAAATAATACACAGAAGCATTTACTCGAACAAGGTGGGAAACTTTTCGTACATTTTGTCGTGTTTGGGCTGATTTAGCCGGTAATGAACGGACGATTGCCGATAACTCGCTTCCCCCTTTCTCCTTTGAATTTGATGATATACCAAGCCACATTGGCTACCACCCGACCTGTTATCGCCGATCTACCGACAAGAAGCGAATAAATGCTGCCCATAAACGAAAGCATGAGCCCGAATCTGATGAACAGGACATTAATACCTTAAAAATAATATTCACTATATTTATATAGTGAATATTATAATTAATATTTATTTATTCATTTCTGTATTTTTTTCTCTCAGCTATCACATTATACATGCCAGATTAAATAATAATACATAAAATGTACCAATGGTATCAATGTGTTACTTCATTGTGTGTTACTATATCTGTTGGTTGTGCTGTTCTTTTTACATCTGTCTTTAATGGTGATGAAGGAGACGGAAGACGTTTTATCATTCTATCCCTTTTATCTCCTCTTTCTTTTACCTCTTCTTTTTTTCTCTTCTTGTTCTTCCTTTACTCCTCTACTTTCCCATTATCCACATAATTTGATTACCTCCCGCATGAATCACAATAAAGCTATTTACATGCATAAATCAAGCGGAGCATTATAGCGAAAGCTGATTGCTCCACTTGTGAAAGCAAAATCTGTCGAGCTCTATTTGACATTAAGACATCAATTCTTATGGCCACATTGCTAGACAGGACACTGGGAAAAAATAAATAAAATAAAATCATATTCACATTCTTCACAAATAATTGAAAACTACAACTAACCTGCAATGCATTCCTCAGTACCAGACACAAATGTATGGACAGCAGCAAGTGATCGTTGAAGTTGTGGATACCATCTTTCCAGTCTTGATACCGGTAAACCATGGAACAGTTGGGGCAGGTCTTCCTATACCTACAAGAATATTAAAAGGTTATCATTAAGATCTTATGTTGACATGATGGAACAAAAATATGGATATTATTCTTAGGAAAATAAAAATAAATCAGTACACTTGTAATCAGAGTGGAGTAGAGTAAATAACAAACCTTTAACTACTCCTGTGATAGTCAATATTTTAGCAGTGGAAGATACTAACTGGGGGTCACCAAGACTGGCGTGCTGTCCACATTCTGTACATTCGGTCTCTGATGGGATCAGATGTTTGGGGAACCCATTGAGAGCCTTGGCATCTCTACTGCTGGTGATAAGACTGTCAGGAAGATCAGCTGGTATTTTCTTTTGGTAAATCAAGTACTTGATTATCCTCTCTGCTGCTTCATCAGTAATGGAACTACTTTCCTCCTGACATTCTGATACTGTTGTCTCACACATGTCCTCCTCTGAATTCATTGGCGCTTTGAACATGTCTGGCATTTTTTCAAAGAGATGCCACTTTGCTGTAGCCTTATGCTTACAGGGCCTTTTGCCCTCTGTACATGCACAATGGCAGGTATTTTTTCCTTTGTCATAAGTGACAATCACCCTACCGAGTCTGCTGAAAAACGCCATTTTAGGTTCAAAGACAGACACGTGAAAAGTTGTGTCTGTCCCAATGCCAAAAAGAAGAACTGAAAACGGAGTATTATTTGATAGGGCCTCCTGCTGATTTTTTAAAAGTTCTTTTTTTCTTTGAAGACTGAACCATAAGTTGTCTACCATGATGTTGAGGGTAGTTTCAGATAGAGGTTCTTCTGAGTCTGTGATGCGTGGACAAAAGCGTAATGACTGAATGTGTTCGCATTCAAAAGGCAAAATCCCACTTCGCTTGGCAAACTGTCCATTCACATTACACTTGTCAAGCTCACATTCTGATCTGTGAAATTGTGACCAGGTGTTTTTTATTACATGTATGGGTTTTGATGGACCGTAAAACGATTTCTCAACTGCAAAAACACCTTTTTTGGCATCCACACACTGACTCCTTAAATTATGATTTTGTGAAATCTGCTCCACATTTTCCTGGTGTTTTCTTTTCAAATGAATACGAAGATTCTTTTTTCTCAGGCGCAGATTGCACATTTCACACGTAATCATGTCTTTAGGGCGGACAGTTGCCTGTGTTGCCTGGGTGTTGTTGGCTGCTGGCTGGACAGTTGCCTGTGTTGCCTGGGTGTTGTTGGCTGCTGGCTGGACAGTTGCCTGTGTTGCCTGGGTGTTGTTGGCTGCTGGCTGGACAGTTGCCTGTGTTGCCTGGGTGTTGTTGGCTGCTGGCTGGACAGTTGCCTGGGTGTTGTTGGCTGCTGGCTGGACAGTTGCCTGTGTTGCCTGGGTGTTGTTGGCTGCTGGCTGGACAGTTGCCTGTGTTGCCTGGGTGTTGTTGGCTGCTGGCTGGACAGGTGCCTGTGTTGCCTGGATATTAGTGGCTGCTGGCTGGACAGTTGCCTGTGTTGCCTGGGTGTTGTTGGCTGCTGGCTGGACAGTTGCCTGTGTTGCCTGGGTGTTGTTGGCTGCTGGCTGGACAGGTGCCTGTGTTGCCTGGATATTAGTGGCTGCTGGCTGGACAGTTGCCTGTGTTGCCTGGGTGTTGTTGGCTGCTGGCTGGACAGGTGGCTGGGCTGATGCACAGCTGGACACCATTTTGAAAGTCATTGTGTGGTTAACCAAGTGATTAACAAACCTGTCCCTTCTGTCAATAGTTAAAAAACAGTACGGGCAATGAAAGTGAGATGTTTCTCTACAGGGTAGGCCACACCTGAATATATGGAATTTTGCAGGAACAAAAAGAAATTAATAAAATTAAAAAAACAACATCTATATACATTGCAGATATGTTTAAACAAGAGGTGGTTCATTCCCACTCAAAATAGAGCAAGGACACAGCGTAATAGCTACTAACATAAAATAAAAAACTTATTACGTATCAGGAGATACAGAAATGGTTGGAAGGAAAAAGGAGAGGTTTGAAATTAATCACTGAAGATTAATTACCATTACTGAATGTTTTGTAGGACCTAATTAATTTTAGAAGTCACAATGACTTCCAGATAACAAATATATATTCTCGAAAAAAAATATTGAAATTGTAAATGTGATATTGCGCAAAAAGCCAAGGGCAGGTCTTAACTAATTATATTTACTCAATTACTCTGTAACTTTAGACAAAACAATAAATAAAAATTAGAACTATTTTTCCATAAGTTATACTCTTGACTAAATTTTGTTGATACGCAACCTAATGCGAGTAACTTAACTGAATGAAGAACAATTTAATCCATAAAAAAATAAAACACGATACACAGATAAATGTTGTTTATGTTAGGTTTCTTATAACTTCAATTAGTTGTCTTATGTTAATATTCTTAATTTTTGGTTTTCAAAAACGTAACAGTGGACATAACTTCATTTTTATTCATGTCTGCTGAAATAAATGGGTAATATTACATTGCACATTATAATCAGTACTTAATAATAGCCATTTCACCAAATACTTTGTTACTCTTACTTACTAAAAATATATTGAAGTAGTGCTACTCGTCAATAGAGTTTGACATCTGGGTACTACACCCACCTATGATGGCAGCTGGTAGTTTCTAAAAAAATATTAGACTTTCCAGAAATGCAACATTGTTGTACAAAAACACATTTTAAAAAAGACTAACCTTTAAAATTAATGAAAAACACTAGAAACTGGTAAGTATGTAAAAAATATTTTATATTTTTGAAGTGTAGTTTTACCCACCTTTATGTTGAACCATAGCAGTTTTTGATATATGGTTCTGTACCTTGTATGACTCATCGGCACTGTATGGGCAAAGGGGACAGCTATATTTATCCTTCGTGAAATGCGGAAGAATCTTCTCTCCGTTCTGAATGTTGCAAATAGATATATGTATCTGTACAATGAAAAAATTAAACAAAGTTTTAGCATAAAATACATTTCTCAATTATACATGTTATCTACGTTTCTATTTTTGTCACATGGTGTGCTGGAGGGAAATAATTAGCCAAGCTACATGATAAAATTAGCCTTCCCTGTATGAATTACGAATTTCACTAGTTTACAACTGTTCATTATATTTTCAACCTATAAAACCTATGTGAAAAAAAGTTTTATGAGGGTAAAAATACCTTTTGCTGACTTTGTGGGTTTTGCATTGTGGATCTTGCGCCTAACATCCAAGTACACCATGAACATCTCAAACCTCTTTCGTCGACCTCCCAACCCCGCTTCTTCTTCTTCGTTTTCTTCTTTTGTTTTGTTTAGGCTTCTTTAAGGTACTAGTGATTATGAAAGTAGCGCCCCCTTCATTTCCGGAGTGCAATGGTCCCATTTCCATATAAGGTATGGGACTGACAGTGGTCTGTCCCCGCCCCCTTTCCGCAGGCTGCAGCGAGGTCCTTCTCAGTATCGGTGATTGCGACGACAATTTATGCCGCACCGGCGTCAATGTGCATTCTAAATGACAGGTACTGGCTATTAATCTTAATTCTATGAAGGATGTTTAAAATTTCGGGCTCTTTAAAAAATACTTTTGGTGGGGGGTGCCCGCCCCCTGCGCCCCCGCCTGAATCCCCGCCTGCCCACAGTGTGGGTCATCAAGCAGTCCACTGTCATCCCAGTCAATATGAGGCAGCAAGAGTCCCTGCAAGAAAGATAAGAGATATATAGAGAATTAAAAAGCGGCCATACATCTGTTGCTACAATTTACTGAATATAATTTAATTCATGGAGTTTAGGATTAAAAAGAAAGACTAAAAAAATCCATTAATTATTTTGAAGGACCATAATAAACACATTAAAAAAAAACAGTTTTAATGCCACCTCTCTGATGTACTTAATGTTTTGTTGTATTGGAGTGATTAGATAAATTATCAGATAAATTCCTTTCTGGTTTGAAATATACGCATTAATGTGAGAAACTATAATAGCAAGCACAAAAAAATCAATTTTACCTCTGTGATTTCTGGTTCTACCACAGCATATTGGATGCTTCCCATCTACCATAACTGTGAGTGTTAGATTCCCTTCAGTTCTGAATGAATGGTTATCCCAGCCAGTGCTGATGGTGTCAAAACTTGCTTGTAGTCTTGGGACAAATAAATAGTGACAACAGAAGTTATTTAACATGTTTGACAGGTCAAGACAACTGTTGTCCTCTCGTGAGTGCAGTACATTGTAGTTTGTGTTAGTTTCTGCACACCACACGTCTCTCCAAAGACATTCAATTCTGAAACGAGAGTTAATGATCATATCATGGTTTAAATACGTTATTTTTCAGATCAGAGATAAAACTAAACAGTGGCTTTAACTGAAATCTTACATGGTCTATCTGCATAGTGAGCTATTACTTTTTCACCGGGAAAGTTTTTAAACTTACCTGTGTGGTGCTGTTGCTGTTAGCTGTGATATTACGTCTTTCTTCCTCAGCCAAACCGGGGCGTTTCAGTTCAAGTGCACCCCCTGCTCTCGGGAAGTCTGAACAACAATAACAACTCTTAATGCATCACGTGACATTTGGCAGAAATTTACCGCAGATGGTGTGGGATTGTTTCGTACTCGAGCAGAGGCTGGTTTGTGCACGCAGAGGTTGTTTTGTGCGAGCAGAGACCGTTTTGTACTTGGGGAAAACTTATAAATGATATTTTGAGTGCAACGTTTGGGGACAGTTTGTAAAACAAGTTTTTTTGGGTGAAACATATATTTTTGTGTGTAAAACAAGTTTTATTTGTGTGCAACACATTTTTTTGGGTACAACGTTTCGGCAGGAAACTAACTCCATAGATGCACACTGTTCCAAAAGAAACCGTTAAGCGGCTGTCTCCCAGAACTCCAGCTCAAAATGGAGCTTAGAGAGTAGGGAGTCCCCTCTCCCGCCCTGCTCGGCTCCCCCCTTCACCCGACCATCACCAACAGGGAGCTTATTGAAGGACGTGTCTCTTCATGGCCAGGACAGTTCAGAAGTTTCATCACCTGGGACGATGTTTCTTAATTTTAGTGAGAAAATGGACCACTGGGTGTGCTCGCGGCGCAGTGGGTAGCGCGACCCATATACAGAGGCCTTTTGTCCCCGACATGATTGACCTGGGTTTGAATCCGACCCGTGGTCCTTTGCCACATGTCTCTCCCCCTCTTCCGGTCAGCCTTCTGTCATAAAAAGCAAATCACTAGAGCCATGACAAATCCCTAAAAAAAAAAAAAAATGGACCACCATGTATATCTAGGAACTTCCCTTCTGAGTGTCCAGAAAGCATTCTATATTCCAAAAGGATCACCTGGGTCAGATTTCACAGGACTACTTCCGGTCTGCATATCTGTCTAAACAGTAGTCTAAAAAGTCTAAAACAGGGAACCAAACATTAACGTTACACCTATGTTCCTCCAGAATGTGTCTGGCCCCTCCGCAGTACGATACAGTAGAATACCTCTGGTGATGGGTAGATGAGGCGTCATGAAGCCTTTCAACACGTTGCCAAATTGTATTGATACTGTGTCAATATTCAGTGACACAGCTGATGTGTCACTGACTACTGACACCTGCTGGATTGATGACCTAATATACACAATAATACAATTTAAGTCATTGTATGTTGCATTGTATCATTTCATTTTTTCATTTAAATTTAAAATACCTGATATTTTTAAATACAGTCAATAAATAATGTGGACCTATATCATAACATAATGACCTCTAATTAAACATGTTGTGAGTGAGAATGCTTGTGGACCGGCTTTTTTTAATAATTTCTTTTTCAAAAAAATAAGTTGTTCCAATGTTTTGAAATTGAGTCTGTTACGCTTTTTTAATAACACTTCTCCAGCTGTAGAAAACACCCGCTCACACAGCACAGATGAGGCTGGAGTAGATTGTCTTTGGGTTTTTCCCAATATATCATAGGATCCTGGGACCTAGCAATATTTGCCCTCTGCCAAGTATCTGTGCACCTCCTGGATAGCATCAGCTGTAGCACTTTTGGTCTGCCTTCCCACTTCGATGTCAAGATATTGCCAAAGGTTATCTAAAAATAACAAATTGGCATTTTAGTACAAGATTTATAAACAACAAACAAATAATGCTGAATAACATGCCTGAAGTGGAGGCTGACAGCTCTTGTGAAGATGGTCCTGGCTGGGGCGTTTCCGATTACAGATGCATTTTCTGACCGCAGTCTGCTGATGGCCTTACTGCACTTGGAGGAACTGCGAGACATGAGTGATTGAAATCTAAGGGTCTAGAGGTGTCAGGATGCAGCTTGAAGGCTGCATTCTGAGCTTTCCTGCCTCCCTCCCTTCCCAGCGCAGCCTGATTGGTTTCACCTGTCAGGCTGCAATTAACCTCGAACTGTTCCCACCTGCTCTCACCACTAAATCTACTCACCTCAGTCTGCTCTTGCTCACCGGTTCGTAAAGGTTCAACTCCAGCTCAGCCACAGCCAGAAACTCTGCTCCAGCTCAGTCACAGCCAGAAACTCTGTTCCAGCTCAGTCACAGTCAGAGACTCCTTTCCAGCTCAGCCCACAGTCAAGGGTTCGCCGGCTCCGGCGTTCCGCTGTGGTCTCAAGTTCTCGGCTCCTGTGCTTCGTCCTTGTCTCAAGTTCTCGGCTCCTGGGTTCCGTCCTGGTCTCAAGTTCTAGACTCCTGGGTTCAGTCCTGGTCTCAAGTTCTTGGCTCCTGTGTTCCATCCTGGTCTCAAGTTCTCGACTCCGGTGTTCCGTCCTGGTCTCCAGTCATCAGCTTAAGCTCACTTCCTGGTCAGTCTCTGCGCACTACTCCTGCCGGCCAGCTTCTGCACCCTACAACTCCGCCTGGTAATAGACTCTGGTTCCTCATGTCATTCATCATCCACTTGTACAATAAACTCTCTTAAAATCCAACTCTGTGTGTGTGCGCTGTGTCCTTGTTCATCCTAGAAAAATATCATGACGAGAGGTGTTCCCAGGGTCAACACTTTTAATGACTCCAGATTGGAAACAGTGTCTGTGGCTCGACGCTTCAGGTGTTCATGTACAGTAGATGTATTGCTGCCTTTCTGTGCACGGTTGAGGCATTACGCTCTACTGCAATATAGAGCATTTTCATCACTGGGATGACGTTTGACCTGACACTTGCCTCTCTTCAAACAACTCTTGATGGAAAGGAGCAAGCACAAGAAGTCTTTCTCTTATGATGATATACTCATCAGCTGCAAGCAGAGTCCAATCTGTTTTTAGAGAGGCCAGAGATACCGACACTGCCTTGCCAGCATTTCATATGTGCTGTTCCAGCATGTTGGCACCTCATTGATAAGTTTCAGGGTTGGTCCCATCTGTTGCTGCACTTGAGCAAGCTTCTCCTTGGCTGTAGAGCTTGATCTGAAGTATGTGACACTGTGCCTGGCTTTGTGTCTCATGGATGTAAGAGTGAGGATCTGATCACATGATTTTCTAAAAGATAATTTGAGAGTATGTGCAGTGAAAACTGTGAGCCGAATTTGGAGCTGTTACATGAGATCATGTTTGGTGCTACGTCAGTCACACTTTACTTTATTGGTTATGGCCCAGTCCTCCATCATGGCCCTTTTTACTTGGGCCAAATTGTCAGCAGTGTGACTTTGTGGAAAGCATTGCACACCCAACACAGATGTACATAGCTTTAAATTTTCATTAATGTAGTGACAGGTAGGAGCCAAGTAAGCCTCCATATTTACAGATGTCCACATGTCAGCTGTTATACTCACTGCCACAGCTAGCTGTACTTCTATTTTCACTCGTTCCCATTCCTCCTTGTACTTTTTGGCCAACATTTGTTTGATGGTCTGAAAACCACACCAAGTCAAACCAAAAGCAAATCAATATATTTAAATTAAAGATGAAATAAATAGGATAAATAAACTGCTACTTTAGATAATTTCCACACAAACCTTTCTGGTTGGCAAATTATATGAGAGCTGAGGGACCTGAACCAGTTGCCTGATCTCCCCCATTCTCCACAATGCTGAGGGGCTGGGCCTTCACAATGAAATTCAGCAGAGGGTCATCCAGGATCTGTTTCTTGGAAGCTCGATAGTTAAAAATGAGATAAAGAATAAGTTAATAGGAATTATCAATAAAGCAACATTGAGTACGTTGTAAAATGGCTGTATACCTGAGGGTGTATATGGGACTTCATTCTCATGCTTGGGCCTTTACTGTCTCAGCATTGAGGAGGTGCTTTTGTTTAAACAAGAAAGTTCTGTTGAACAAATGTGACATTGCCCTGGGTCTTTCTGCATGAAGTTTGCATGTCCTTAATGTGCATGCGTGGGTTCTCTCCGGGTACTTCGGCTTCCTCCCACAGTCCAAAAACATGACTCTTAGGTTAATTGGCTTCTCTTAATTCTCCTTAGGTGTGAGTGTGTGCATGAATGGTTGTCTCTGTTTTGCCCTGTGACAGACTGGCGACCTGTCCAGGGTGTACCCCGCCTCTCGCACATTGACAGCTGGAGATAGGCACCAGCACCCCTCGCGACCCCAATAGGGATAAGCGTGTTGGAAAATGGATGGATAAAATAATTTTGAAATGAATTTCAATTCAGATAGATCAAGTGGAACAGGATTAAACATTAAGGAAATTAAAACAAATACATTATTTTCCAATATGAGATCAAAATGGTCGCACACGGCGGAAACCTTTCGTTTGGCTTGAGGAAGCTCCATAATTATAGGGAGTAGTGGCCTAGTGGTTAGAGCAGTGCGCGTGCTGTCTGAGACGGTTGCAGGTAACCAGTTCGATCCCCACAGGCTGCACTCTTGGTCCCTGGGCAAGACCCTTAGCCCCCGATTGCTCCCCAGGCGCCGCACAGTGGCAGCCCACTGCTCCCCACGAGGAGAAGTGAATTTCTCCATTGTGAGATCAATAAAGTTCTATTATATTATAGGGACTTTGATGAACCGCTAAAGATCAAAGATTCTTTTGGCAGATGCATCCCATTGACAGATACCCTTCCTTTTAAACACAGTTTGGCACGTCACAGTTCCTTTATCGGTCACGTGACTTTCTGATAGCGATATGCGCATCGCCACGGGTTTTGCCCTATGAGCTCAACGCATGCACCAATGTATCGGTGTTGCCGGACCTATCACTACTCTCCAGACCACAAAAAGAAAACTAACAGAAACCAGCAAAATTTAATCCAATAGCCTATATTAAAATCTTAGAATAATCCCCTTGTCTAAAGCAAACTCAGACTGAAAAGTGACTACCACCAAGCCACTAAGACTGGCTCTGATAAGTATAATGTCATTATCAGCAAAAGGACTTTTGGTTCATGACTTCTTTACTGAACAAAATATTGATGTTATGTTCTTAACTGAAACATGGTTGGATGACAAAAACAAATCACCTGTACTAATTGAATCAGCTCCCCCCTAACTACAATGTTTTAAGTGAAAATAGAAAACAAGAAGGGTGGAGGGGTCGCTACAATATTTCATGATTAACTGTAAGAAAGTTGGAGAATTTGACACCTATGAATATTTGGGAAATGAGATAATGAGGTTTAAAAAAAACAAAAAAACTCACTATTTACAAAACTCCAAAATATGAAGAAAAAAAAAATCATGGGAGATTTCAACATCCATGTTGAAAAGCCAAAAGGCAGAGATGCAAAAAAGCCGTTTCATGGTTTTGGGTAGGCTTTTGGCTCACATGCAGAACACACTCAGGAGGCAGGGAAATGTTTAAGATGTTTATTTTCAAAAAGCAATAACTGGAGGTTGGAGGTTCTGGGCTGGGTCTGGTTCTTCAGCTGTGTAGCAGAGGATGACAAGCCAGTTTAGAGGTGGAATGGATTAAAGGGAATTTTTAAATGAGAAGGTTTGCTTACTGATGGAGATGAGTGGAATCGCCAGGGAGGAATGAGTGGAGTCTGAGGAGTGACAGTGGTGAACAATGAGGTGCCCGTTCTCCAGAGGTGGAACAGTTGGAGGGTGAGCAGGGTTCGACTAGGGCGTGGAACTCAGGAGGCAGCCGGCAGGAAACACAGCAGGGAGTGTCCTTTGTTGATTTGAGTCTAGTTGAGAGAGAACCGGGGAGCTTCTGGAGACGGAATCCAGAACACAAAGGCTACCTGAGAAGAAATACAAGAGACGGTAAATCAAATGTTCTTGGTACAATTGCAAGAGGCTAACAGGCTAGAGGCATACCACATAAAGGTTAACACTCTAGCGTTGAAGTGCTGGCATCAAGCTCCTTCTAAGCCTCCTGCCTGATGAGGTAACAAGCTGCACCTGTCAGGCCTCAGTCACCCTGCTCCCAGAGGCCACCTGTGGAGACTGAAGGAAGCAGCAGCCAAAAGCAGAGGGATAAAAAACCCCAGACTCCAACAAGCTGTGATATACTTGATAACTTTGGTTTGACTCAATATGTCAAACAAGCAACACACCATCAAGGACACACTCTAGACTGGATTATCATTCAAGGTACAAATATTTCCAAGGTCTCTGTAATTGATGTCACCCTGTTGGATCATTTCTCTGTTATATTTGAAAGTACATTCTCCGTCAATTCACACAGCAAAACAGATATTGTAACAAAACGTTTTTTTACAAACAACACAGCTAAAGCTTTAATCAAATCTACTCCTTCACCTCATTTTAATGCTATAACACCATAGATGAGTTAGTAGATGATTTTATTCTAAGATTTCAGACATTATCGATTCCATTGCTCCCATTAAAGTGGAAGTTGTCTCTGGGTGGGAGAAATCTCCATGGAAAAATGCCCCATTAGTGAGATGTGAAAGACAACTTTGTCGTAGGGCTGAATGGAGCAAAACTCGACTTCACTTTTATTATGAAATCTAGAGAGAAAAGCTGCAAAGCTATCACTCATTGCTAAAACATGCAAGAAAAAAGTCATTTGTGGATAACATAAATAAAAACTACAAACTCAGTGTTTTAAGCACAGTCATGTTGCATTAAATTCTTATGGAGCTACCTTGGTTTCCAGTATTTTAGTTCAAGCGGCTGTTGTGAGGAGTTGGTGGAGGTAGCTGTTTGGAGGCTGTGACTCTGATGGTACAGCTCCTTCCTGGACTATACATTGTTAGAAGGGGGTCGGGGAGGAGCGGACAGCTGAAAAAGTTAGCTTTTATGATTAATATGTGATCTTTTAAATTTGGCTTTAAAAAAATATTTTTTATACTTTTGTTTGTGGCACTTTGAGACACTTAAAGTGTACTATAAATAATATTCATAATTATTATCAATGTTATTTACTCCATCCATTTTCTATACCTACTTATCCATGCAAGGTTGTGGGGGGTTGGTGCCCATCTCCAGTGTTTTATGGGTTAATAGTCATCTTTATTACCTACGACCTGAGGGAAGCTGTAGAAGCTATCAGCTCACACATTTAACATTGGCAAAGTCATATTTATACAAACTGGTGGAATAATCTTGTGTTTTGCGTTATGTAGTGACACAGTATTTGCAGCACTTTTGCTCATGCCCATTTATTACACCCACAATTGTTTTCTGCCCATACAATCTAGTGCTGCTTACTTAGAGGCAGGGTGGGAGTAAAGATTAAGATAAGCATGTAACCTTTCTCATAAAAAGCAGGTATGACATGCCCAGTTATAGAATTTTATTTGGGAGAAATATGCCTCCTCTGTGTGTGGGCAGCTGTAAAATTCTAATTCTTTAATTTATACATTTTTTAAAGATTTTACATCCCACACAACAAAATTGCCATTGGAATGAGTACAAAACACAAACTTGCAAAAAAATAGTACAGCTCAGTCAAAGGTAGTCAAATTTTTATTCAGAGTTTTTTACCGTGCCGAATGAATTTTGACAAAGCTCTTTATACATAATGAGAAACTTCCAGGGTTATCCATGAATGTAATATAATAATGTATATGACAGGTGAAGGAGAATGTTCTTTTAATTAGGCTTATATTCCTAATTACACGATAAACACAGATTGTGCTATCGATCCATTTTTTTGTTAGAAATGTAGAAAAGTTTAGTATTATTTAAGATCTGGTCAAAACGTCAACTCAGGATATGTCAAACCACAAGAGGACCATGTATCATCAGACTTCAGGTTTTTCCTAGACCTTGTGTACATGTGAAAAATCTCTCCTTCTTATCCGATAACTATTTCCCAACCAATCCATTTCAGTTGGTTTCTTCTCTAGCCTGGAATCTCATTGACCTATAACATAATCAATCCTACCCATGATCCAAGATGTCAGTCTCTTCTCCACCCAAGCAAGGTGGCAAGTATAAGAACCTCACATCTCTCTCAATGAAATATTTCCACAATGTCATTTCAGCTGGACCTCAGACATTGCTTTACATAAACCAAGCCCCAGTGTATTTTTCGAAGGACAAGTGTTACTTATGCACAGCACAGCCTGATGTAGCTGTTCACATAAGAGAATGCTTTAGTAAATCCACCCTAATGTCAGAACTCAAGTCTGTGTGTGTGTTCTTTTACCTGCAGCTGAGCGAGAACATTTATTGCTAATTTTCCTAGTAAAGTGAGGTCTATGATGTAAAATGGGGATCGAAAAAAATGTCTCTGTTTCTAAGCGGGAGGTTAGGGTTAGGTCCGAAGTGTCAGATAGATATAGGTTACAGTTATTCACAGTTATTAGAGGTATTCACCTCCAAAGGGTAGGGTTAGGGCGAGGGCCAGGATTAGGCCATAGAAAGGCTTGAAGATAAATGGCAGTCTATGGAAGAAAAGTTATGATCCTCACTGTGTACTTTAAACGTGTGTGTGTGTGTGTGTGTGTGTGTGTGTGTGTGTGTGTGTGTGAGGGAGAGGGAGAGAGAGAGAGAGTAAATGAAATAAAAGGGTGAATGGGTTGGAGGGTTCTTATTTGTACAAGAACTTTGCTCTTCTGTCTTTCTGTGTGGCAAATTTCTCAATAACGATTGTGTTGAAATAAGTAATGTCCCGTGTCAGTTTTTTCTCTATGAAGAGCATGGCCAGAGCATTGAGCCGATCTTGTGCCATAGTGTTTCTAAGGAACGTCTTTATCCTGTTTAAAGTAGAGAAGCACCTCTCTGATTCTGATGTTGTCATTGTGTGGTGATGAGGATTTTCAGAAGACGTACAGTTTCGGTGAATGTGTCTTGAAGGTTGTTTTCCATCAAAAGCTGATAGAGAGCTAGAGGTGCTTGGTGAAAGAAAACCTCTCCTTGGCGTGGCTCATTATGGTCTCACATACCTGTGCAATGATTGATATATATATATATACAGTGTGCGATTTGCAAAAAAAACAGAGGGGGGGATCATTTCAAGTGTTTTATAAATGAACATGCATGCTGTCTGGCTGGAGACAGCCTCCAACCTGTCCTGGGAGGGAGGGTGGAGAAATCGGCTGCTGCTGCTTCTTGTCTTGTGACGCTGCCTGCAAATCTTCATCATCCACCAAAGTTCGTCCTGTAACATTACCATGGCTGTTCGTCCCGTCATCTCTTGACCATTTTTGTGGATTTTTCTGGCCGAAATATGACAAAATACTTTGTTGACGTTCATCCTGCCACACGTTCTCATTCATTACTTGGTTAGCTAGCAGCTGCTCTTTCAGGTAAATAGCTAGATCCAGTAGGTTAGACTATTGTTTTTAAACTTCAGACAGTCCAGACAGTCCAACATCTACTGTCTGGACTCAGGAGTGGGTATTAGTTTTAACCGCTTCGAGCAGAAAACGTATTAATACTCTTTAAAAACAGACAACAAAAAATTAAATTAACAAATGTGAAGGACACAAGACATGTATTTATATTAGGGCTGTCAAACGATTAAAAATTTAGATTTAAATCGATTAATCACATAATGTCGATAGTTAACTCGAGATTAATTGCAAATTAATTGCATGTTTAATCCTTTTATTTCTGAAAGTGTAATAGCCTGTTTGGGCATTTTAACATGCAATTTTGCAATAAATGACACGAATAAAATACATGCTTGTACAAAAAACATTTTTATTTTGTTATTTTTCAAGCACTTTTGAGAATTGGAATGAAAACATTCTAGTGCCAAATGTTAAACTCTGGACTATAATGGCTAAATGACTAATCATGACGCCCTGATGTTTACACAATGTGTAATTAAATTTGTAAATAAATACCTATTTTCATGCCAATATATATATTTTTTTTAGCTCTTAAACTAAGATAGACATGGTATTAGGCATATACATATAAATTAATAAAAATTTTACATTTCAATAAAGTCATACGTTTTATTGTTTGTTTTTTCACTCTCTCACACACACATCTAATTCTGAGCTTTTACACCAACAACAATCATTTCTTTGAATATTTTTGCTTGCTGTTTATATCTATATTCATACAGTTTATGCCTGGAAAAAGGATTTAAATTTCCAGGTCATTCCAGTCTTACACTTTGCTTGCAACTCCAGGAGCTTAATACCCAGACTGTTTAGCAACTGTTTAGTAACTCCAGGTCCTTCGTTTAGCAGCATAATTCAGCCTTAGTTTATCAAATACAGAGAAAACAAATTAATAAGCATTAAAGTACGATTTATGGGTTGGGTTTCTGCAATGTTATCAGTGTGTTAAAAACTCATCTTCAGAACCAATCTCTGCTCAAAATGGTGATCTGCACCAAGTAATCTACTTTCAGCAGTTATCACCGGTTATTGCACCGTAAACTGCAGAAAATACGTGCAGAGTTGCTCTGTCTGCCTTTACTACCGTCGGCTCCTATGACGGAGGGATATTTCAGCTGGATACACTCAAAGTGTCTAGTGCATGCAGGTCTCTTAATAACCACTGTTTCGTCACTTATTTTAGAGCCCAAATAAGCGATTTCACTTTCAGAAACATGCCCAAAAAAACCGCAACCCCCGACACATGAAATTTACAAGCGCCTTGAAATAAAATCACAAGTGCATGAAATAAACAGTCTGTGCAACAGTGAGCGCGGGTCTGTTTTGGTACAGTCTATAGTGCTCTTGAAACTACGGAAAGCGCAGAGGGTAAAAGAAACAAAGTCCGGAGAGCGCGGTGGGGGGGAAAAACATTAGGGAACGGTGTGTGTGTTTTGACGCGCAATTAACGGCGACAAAAAAATGTCGCCGTTGTGGTCTAACGCGTTAATAATGCGTTAAAACTGACAGCTCTAATTTATATACATTTGCAAAATTCCATAATATTACTTATTCAGACCAGAGGGGGGGAGGGATATGTATCCCCCCAGGGATAAAACATGAATGACCAGAGGGGGGGACGTCACAAACAGAGGGGGGGTAAATCCCCCGTATCCCCCCCAGCAAATCGCACCCAGTATATATATATATATAAAACAGTAAGAAATCACATGTCCAGCTATCATCATTCTGAAGATATAGTATTACATTGTGTAATGAACCAATATGGCTTACTGTAATTATTCATATTTTAATATGACAATATACATATTCCAGGGGTTAAAGCAAAAATAATTAAGTTCAATTCAATTTTATTTATATAGCGCCAAATCATGAAACATGTAATCTCGAGGCACTTTTCAAAGTCAAATTCAATCATATTAGAAGACTATAGTAGACACCTCATGTCACTTTTTAATCCGATTTTGATGGATTAAAAGTGGGCGGGGCGATTAAAAGGGGCGGGGCTTATTTTTTAATTGACCTTTTAGGTGACCCCACTTACATGATAGTCACGTGGCCCTGCTCGTGACCCTCATGTGACACCCTATCATTGACATTATGACCCTACCGTGACCTCCATATGACCCCACCACGTGACCCCTCATGTGACACCCCCCACATTAATCATTATTAAATTAATTAATTATTCCTTTATTTATTGTATTATTATTATTTTCATTTATATTCATATCATTAATAATATTATTACTACTATCATTGATATTATTGTAATTATTTAATTCTGTTATGCATACCCAACCTTATTTAGTAGTATTATTGTAATCATTTAAAGTTATTTATAATTATTTAACTCCGGTATACATACCCAATCTTTTTATTAGTATTATTATGATTATTTTGAATTATTTAATTCCGTTACGCGCACCCAATCTTTAAGGTGGGAGGAAATCAGTCTTTGTTTCAGCCGTAAAAGGAGTCAGACTCTGAATACTTAAAGTTTCAAAATAAAGATTAAAAATAAAAATGAAGCTGAAGGCGCAAGTTCAATCGAAGAAACTCATCGCCTGCCTCCATTCAATCAGAGTCCGATACGCCTCTGATGTGAGCCAATCAGCTACGAACCGCACCTCCATGAAGCCAATCAGCATCCCACGCTCATCTTAAAAGCAACTTCAAATCCACGTCTCAGCCTGCTAACCAGCAAGCGCAAACGGATTGCATGTTGGATTTCGAATCAGATGTCCGATTCAAGACGATAACAACTCATCCTCAAATCCTGCTGCTCTTAGGAACGCCATCTAGCCGCGCATCCATCCTATGCAATCTCTGTATTCGCTCCAGCATATCTTAACCAGCACTGACCTGGATTCGCTCTCTTAGCGAGCCTTCTTCCGCCGTGGCGTCTCATTCCGTCTCCCAACCTCTGTTTTCATCAGCTCCGATTCCTGGCGCTATGAACTTGCAAATCCCCGCTTTTCACAAGCGACGTAGACGCCGTCCCAACTCTGACTCAGTTCCGGTCCCGCTCTGCTTCGTAGCCGAAAGCGGCTATCGTCCTGCGCAACTTTCAGCCGGATCTCCTCTCATGCCCGCTCCTAGCAGCTCAAGGTAACATGTATCCACTCATGTTTTCATTCTTATTTCATGCATTTCGCTCATCATGCTCCTGAACTGTCCGTCTGTTA
Source organism: Fundulus heteroclitus (assembly GCF_011125445.2). Taxonomy (NCBI): domain Eukaryota; kingdom Metazoa; phylum Chordata; class Actinopteri; order Cyprinodontiformes; family Fundulidae; genus Fundulus; species Fundulus heteroclitus. Next base: position 203,019 of record NW_023396652.1, on the reverse strand, counting down.
GGCAGAGGTATCCCATCCATTCTGTTTGTTTTCGTTTTCTTCTTCTTCTGGTTTTGGCGGTTGGCTACAGGCTTGTAGTAGCATTACTGCCACCTACTGGTTGCAGTATGGTTCGTGATGGACTCCATTAATCTTCTCTTATTTCATAATTATGTCATTCTAATTCAACTCATTGTTCATATTTTCTACAGTAATTTCTTGTCCATAGTATGCTTGATTTTAAGTGTTAATTAAGTTTGTAAGTTGAAATGTTTGTAAGTCTCGCGGACTTCCTGTTTGCGGTAAGGCGTATTCTGTCACTTCCTGTTGTTGCTGTGTGAACGACGGAGCTTTGCTCCAGGCTCTCTCGCTTTTTATCTTTAAACCTCTTTGCTGTAACATCTGTTTCCAAACATAAGCACTTTTAAAACATTGTCTGTGGCTGCTCATCACGTTTGGGAACTCCTCGTGTTTCACACGGTTTGTTCTTTGGCGTGATAATAGGGCGTTAGCCTAGCTTTAGCCTAGCGTTAGCCTAGCGCTAGCCAAGCCTTAGCCTCATAATGGCTTCTCCGTGTCTGACTAAGTCTCCTATCTGCTGCTCTCTGTGTCAGATGTTCAGTTATTCATCTGCCTCCTTTAGTGATGATGGTACATGTAATACATGTAGTGTTTTTGTAGCTTTGGAGGCGAGGGTGTCAGAATTGGAGACCCGGCTCCGTGCTGTTGAAAAACCAGCTGATAGCCGCTCTTTTGCTAGCGCGGAGCCGCATAGAGTAACTTCACGTAGCGAACCTAAAGCAGTAGCACCCGAGCAGCCTGGTAACCAGGCTGTCTGGGTGACAGTTCGTAGGAAGCATAGCTCTAGATTACAGACCCCAGATCACCACCAACCCATCTGCGTTTCTAATAAATTTTCCCCTCTGAGCGACAATCTCGCCGAGGAGCCGACCTTAATTATTGGCAGCTCCATAATAAGAAATGTGGCACTAAAGAAACCAGGGACCATAGTTAAATGCCTACCAGGGGCCAGAACAGGCGACATAGAATCCTACCTAAAACTACTGGCTAAGGAGAAGCGTAAATACCGCAAAATTGTTATTCACGCTGGCGGTAATGACACCCGGTCACGCCGATCAGAGGTCACCAAAGTTGGTGTTGCTTCGGTTTGTGAGTTTGCTAAAACTATGTCGGACTCCGTAATTTTCTCTGGTCCCCTGCCTGATCTGACCAGTGATGACATGTTTAGCCGCATGTCATCATTCAACCGCTGGTTGTCTAGGTGGTGTCCAGAAAACGACGTGGGCTACATTGATAACTGGAGAACTTTCTGGGGAAAACCTGGTCTGATCCGGAGAGACGGCATCCATCCTACTTTGAATGGTGCAGCTCTTCTTTCTAGAAATCTGGCCGGATTTATTAGTTCTTTTAAATGCTGACAACCCAGGGTCCAGACCAGGAAGCAGAGCCGTAGTTTAACACACCTCTCTGCAGCTTCTGTACTGTTACCCACCCATTATCCTATTGAGACGGTGTCTTTCCCACGGCCAAAACTTAACAGATCAAAAACTGATCTAAAAGGAACAAATCATAAAAACCTAATAAAAATCAATATGGTTCACCTTGAACCTAAAAATAAAATAATAAAATGTGGTCTATTAAATATAAGGTCTCTCCCTCCAAAGACTTTGTTAGTTAATGAATTAATTTCTGATAATCAGATTGATTTGTTTTGTCTCACAGAAACCTGGCTACAAGAGGACTACGTTAGTATAAATGAGTCAACCCCCTCCAGTTATTCAAATTTCCACATTCCCAGATCTGTGGGAAGAGGAGGAGGAGTGGCAACTATCTTTCAGTCTGATTTATTAATTAGTCCCAGGCCAACTAATAATTACAGTTCTTTTGAACATTTAACCCTCAGTTTCCCTCATCCAAACTGCAAAGCAATAAAACCTCTTCTGTTTGTTGTTTTGTATCGTCCACCAGGCCCTTACACTCAGTTTTTGGATGAGTTGTCAGATTTCTTATCTGATTTGGTGTTAAATACTGATAAGGTTATTATAGTGGGTGATTTTAACATCCATGTTGACACAGAATGTGATAACCTTAGTGTAGCCTTTAAAACTATCCTAGATTCAATTGGTTTTGCTCAAAATGTGCATGAACCGACGCACTCTCGGCTCCATACTTTAGACCTTGTGCTGACATATGGCATTGATTGTGAAGAATTAACAGTATTTCCTCACAACCCTGTCCTGTCTGATCATTTTTTAATAACATTTCAGTTTAATCTAACTGAATTCTCCACCCCCAAAAGAGGGTTCCATTATAGTAGATTTTTATCGGATAATGCTGTATCAAAACTTAAAGAGTCTGTCCCCTTCTTAATATCCTCAGTATTGCAGAAATGCCCTGTAGATGGCAGCATTTCTGTTTCTTCCCATTCACAAATCGATACCTTTGCTAACAATGTGACTTCCTCATTGCGTTCTGCATTAGACAATGTAGCTCCCTTGAAAAAGAAGGTGATTATTCACAGGAAGCTGGCTCCTTGGTTAATTCAGAGCTGCGTTCCTTGAAGCGCAATGTTAGGAAATTGGAGAGAAAATGGCGCTCTACACACCAAGAGGAATCCTACCTAATCTGGAGGGACAGACTATTGTTGTATAACAAGACCCTCCGCAGAGTTAGAGCAGCATATTTTTCATCATTAATTGAAGAGAATAAAAATAATCCTAGATTTCTCTTTAGTACAGTTGCCAAACTTACCCAGAGCCACAGCTCTGTTGATCCATCCATTCCCTTAGCTCTCAGTAGTAATGATTTTATGGGATTCTTCATAAATAAAATTGATGCCATTAAAAATAAAATAATTGGCATCCTCCCAAACATGATTACCTCGTCCTCAGTAAGTGAGGCAGCATTGGAGGAATCTTTAGAATCTGCGCAGTGTTTGAACTGTTTAGAAGCAGTAGAGCTTTCTGAGCTATCTAAAATTTTAGATTCATCTAAACCTTCTACCTGTATGTTAGACCCAATCCCAACCAAGTTGTTTAAGGACATATTCCCTTTGATCAGTGGCACTATTTTAGACATGATTAATCTATCCTTAGTAAATGGATATGTACCACAGGTTTTGAAAGTAGCTGTTATTAAACCTTTACTTAAGAAACCTTCTCTTGATCAAGATGAGTTAGTAAATTACAGACCTATATCTAATCTTCTTTTCTTATGTAAAATTCTTGAGAAAGTAGTTGCTAATCAACTTTGTGAACATTTACAAAGTAATGACCTACTTGAGGAGTTTCAGTCAGGCTTCAGAGCTCATCATAGCACTGAAACAGCTCTGGTGAAGGTCACTAATGATATTCTCATGGCCTCAGATAATGGACTTGTGTCTATACTTGTCCTGTTAGATCTCAGTGCTGCGTTTGATACAGTTGATCACAATATTCTCCTACAAAGACTTGAACATACTGTAGGGATTAAGGGGAAAGCATTAGGCTGGTTTAAATCTTATCTGTCAGACAGATTCCAATTTGTTCATGTTAATAATAAATCTTCCTCAAACTCTAGGGTCACCTGTGGAGTACCACAGGGTTCAGTCCTTGGACCAATTCTCTTTACTATATATATGCTTCCGATAGGCAAAATTATCAGACAGCATGGGATTAATTTCCACTGTTATGCTGATGATACTCAGCTATATTTATCCATAAATCCTGATGAATCCAATCAATTACTTCGACTGCTGTCATGTCTTGATGACATCAAAAGCTGGATGACTTTAAATTTCCTGCATCTAAATTCTGACAAGACCGAAGTTTTAATCTTTGGGCCAGAGTCCTCAAAAAATAAACTTCTTAACCAATCACTTAATCTGGGTGGCATTAACCTGGCCTCTGGTAATAAAGTAAAAAATCTTGGTGTTATTTTTGATCAAGACATGTCATTTAAATCCCATATTAAACAGGTTTCCAGAGTTTCCTTTTTTCACCTCCGGAATATCGCCAAAATTAGAAACATTCTGTCCAGGAGTGATGCTGAAAAACTGGTCCATGCATTTGTTACTTCAAGGCTGGACTATTGTAATTCTTTACTATCAGGAATTCCACAAAATGCAGTTCAAAGCCTTCAGCTGATCCAAAATGCTGCAGCAAGAGTTCTGATGAAAACCAACAAGAGGGATCATATTTCTCCAATTTTAGCTTCCCTTCATTGGCTTCCTGTTAAATCAAGAATAGAATTTAAAATTCTTCTTCTAACGTATAAAGCCCTTCATAATCAAACTCCATCATATATCAGAGCTCTGATTACCCCGTATGTTCCTAACAGAGCACTTCGCTCTCAGACCGCAGGTCTGCTGGTGGTTCCTAGAGTCTCTAAAAGTAGAATGGGAGGCAGATCCTTTAGCTATCAGGCTCCTCTCCTGTGGAACCAACTCCCAGTTTTGGTCCGTGAGGCAGACACCCTGTCTACTTTTAAGACTAGGCTTAAAACTTTTCTTTTTGACAAAAATTATAACTAGTGACTCATGTTACTCTCAGCTACCTTTATAGTTTTACTGCTATAGGCTTAGGTTACTGGAGTATATCAGGATCTAATTTTCTCACTATATTGAGTTCTACTGTTCTTCAATTATGCATTATGTGTTGTCATTTCTGCTTTAACTTTCTGTTCTCTCTCTTTTCTCTTCATAGTAGGTACACCTGGTCTGGCGTTCTGTTAACTGTGACATCATCCAGAGAAGACGGCTCACCCGCTACTACCATCTAATGTAGAACAGATTACTAGATCAATGTGTGCTTCTGTGCTTTTTGTCTGTCTTGTTGTGTCTCTGCTCTGTCTTCTGTAACCCCAGTCGGTCGAGGCAGATGACCGTTCATACTGAGCCCGGTTCTGCCGGAGGTTTTTTTTTTTCCCGTTAATGGGTGGTTTTTCTTCCCACTGTCGCTTCATGCTTGCTCAGTATGAGGGATTGCAGCAAAGCCATGTACAATGCAGATGACTCTTCCTGTGGCTCTACGGTTCCCCAGGAGTGAATGCTGCTTGTCGGGACTTTGATGCAATCAACTGGTTTCCTTATATAGGACATTTTTGACCAATCTGTATAATCTGACCCAATCTGTATAATATGATTGAACTTGACTTTGTAAAGTGCCTTGAGATGACATGTTTCATGATTTGGCGCTATATAAATAAAATTGAATTGAATTGAATTGAAATGTTAACCTTACCATTTTCCTCTTTGGTTCCCATTCCTGTGTTCTCTTACTATCTTTGATATGGCAACGTTCTTCTCGTCTCCCCTTTATCATCAACCTGCAGGCTGTATTAGCAAATGTCTCAGCATTTTAAATCTCTGATTTCGTCATTCAAAGACTTACTATTGGCAATCCGTCCGCATTAAGTACCTTCAATGTCATTCACGTTCAGTTTAACCGGAAAGTAGGGTTGAGTTGTTACTTAACCCATTTTATTTCAGAAGTGCATTTTAAATCCAGCAATTTATACCAATTGTTGTGCCCTTCACGAGCTCTGCTGCTCTGGCCAGGCATTCATAAAGTATTCTGTCAAATTCTCTTCACCTACTTTCATCGTGCACTGCCACGTGCTACGTTGTGTGCCTTGTCTCGTGCCCTGTCTCGTACCCCGCTCGTACCTGTCTCATACCCCTGCCATGTGCCCTGCCATGTGCCCTGCCATGTGCCTGTCTCCTACTCCTCATGTACTCTGTATGTGCCTGTTTTGTGTCCTTCATGTCATGAGCATTCATTCTTTCATGTCCCCATGCATCAGCCCCCATGCATCAGCCCCCATGCATCAGCCATGCAGCAACCCCGAGCACCGGCCGAGCACCTCACCATTCATCTCACCTCATCTCACCATCCATCTCACCGTTCCCCTCACCTCACCTCACCATTCACCTCACCTTCATCTCCCATTCCACATCACTGTTTTGTAGGCCTTCGCGGCAAACGGCCCTGTTTTGGTAGGCCTTCGCGGCAAACGGCCCTGTTTTGGTAGGCCTTCGCGGCAAACGGCCCTGTTTTGGTAGGCCTTCACGGCAACGGCCCAGTTTTGGTAGGCCTTCGCGGCAACGGCCCTGTTTGGTAGGCCTTCGCGGCAAACGGCCCTCTCATTAAGCTACGCTGCTTCTCCTTTTCATTCTTCTCTGCCCGTCTGGAGCACGCTTTCTCTGTGGTGCCTGAATTGGCACAATGTTCAGTCATGTTACCATCTTCATCCTCTTCATTCATTCATCTTGTGGTCACTTCCTCTCCTAGATCTTCCTTTCACTATTCTCAGTTTGTCCTTTTTAAATTAAACCTGTCGGCCTGCAAATCGAGTTCTAGGTATTGATCTCAACTTGGTTCCAGCATGGTTCCTGCCTGCAGTAAGCTCTCGAATTCACAAGATATCAGTCTCGTCCCATATCAGTTATTTTCAACTGTCAGCTGCCCTCCTTGCTTGGTCACCTCAATCTCACAAATGCATCATTGCCAGAGTCATGCTTTATTTCCAGGCAGCTAGAGTTCGCTAAATTTGTTCTTTCCTTCTTGAACAGGATACTCTGGTTGAGAGCTGCCGTTTTGACCGTCTGGTCTGCTTCTCGCCTGATTGAAATATATTCTATAATGCCTTTCTGTCGTGGATGTGTTTAAAAATTTACGGATGCTGCCATCCGTAGGTTTTGGGGGGGGGTTCTTTATAATTGTTTCACAGGTTTCTGATCACTCAAACAATGGGCTCGGTCATCATCATCATGCCTCACACATCGTTCTGAGCTTCCATTCATTTTAGCTGCCCAATGCCTCTCGGCTTTAAGGTAATCTAACTGCAAATACTGGTGGTGGATTGAAACTTTTCACATGTTCCGTCAGACCCTTCATGTTTCACTCTTTCAAATTGAGTTTATCATTCATAATCATCACAGTTCGTAACTCTCCTATCATATAGTTGATCTTTCATGCTTCTTTCACATCATCATTAATCACATGTATACTTTCATTCATATTGCCACTCATGTTGACAGTTATCCCGTCACTCATTCTGTTATGTATCCTGCAATGCACTCTCTCGTGCGTCTCGAAGAATCTGGTCCTGCGTCTCGTCATGTGTTCTTTCATGCCTGCGTCAAGCATTCTGATATGCATCCTGTTATGCATCATGTCACCTGTGTCGCATCTTGTCATGATTACTCATTTCTCTACGTGCATCATCTGCAAGACATCTTCCGCAAGAAGCATACGCAAGACATCTTCCGCAAGAAGCATACGCAAGACATCTTCCGCAAGAAAGCGTACGCAAGTAGCGTACCCAAGACATCTTCCGCAAGAAAGCATACGCAAGACATCTTCCGCAAGAAAGCGTACGCAAGACATCTTCCGCAAGAAAGCGTACGCAAGACATCTTCCGCAAGAAAGCGTACGCAAGACATCTTCCGCAAGAAAGCGTACCCAAGACATCTTCCGCAAGAAAGCGTACGCAAGAAAGCGTACCCAAGACATCTTCCGCAAGAAAGCATACGCAAGACATCTTCCGCAAGACATCTTCCGCAAGAAAGCATACGCAAGACATCTTCCGCAAGAAAGCATACGCAAGACATCTTCCGCAAGAAGCATATGCAAGACATCTTCCGCAAGAGAGCGTACGCAAGACATCTTCCGCAAGAAAAGCATTCATGCTCACATCTTCCGCAAGAAAAGCATTCATGCTCACATCTTCCGCAAGAAAGCATACGCAAGAAAGCATACGCAAGACATCTTCCGCAAGAAAGCATACGCAAGACATCTTCCGCAAGAAAGCATACGCAAGACATCTTCCGCAAGAGAGCGTACGCAAGACATCTTCCGCAAGAAAAGCATTCATGCTCACATCTTCCGCAAGAAAAGCATTCATGCTCACATCTTCCGCAAGAAAACATAAGCAAGACATCTTCCGCAAGGAAGCATAAGCAAGACATCTTCCACAAGAAGCATAAGCAAGACATCTTCCGCAAGGAAGAATCTCTGCTCACATCTTCCGCAAGAAGCATACGCAAGACATCTTCCGCAAGAAAGCATCTCTGCTCACTTCTCCTTGTTCATTTCGTTCATTTCATTCACCTAATCATCTCCTATTCAAATCACTATCCCGTCACACTGCATTATGAGCAGGCGCTCTGACCTCGGCATTTTTGGGGGGAACATACCTGTTCTCATACATCTACTTATGCATATTAAAGTATAATTCAGCATTAATGTTCCTGCCGAGGTCTGAGCGCCAAAGACTTAAAATATTGTATCAATAAAATCCTTCTAATTGCCATTTCTTTCTCTGTGAGTTTTTCAGATTGAAATGAAGCTGAAGGCGCAAGTTCAATCGAAGAAACTCATCGCCTGCCTCCATTCAATCAGAGTCCGATACGCCTCTGATGTGAGCCAATCAGCTACGAACCGCACCTCCATGAAGCCAATCAGCATCCCACGCTCATCTTAAAAGCAACTTCAAATCCACGTCTCAGCCTGCTAACCAGCAAGCGCAAACGGATTGCATGTTGGATTTCGAATCAGATGTCCGATTCAACCCACCCCCAACCCCTTCTCCACCATCATAGCTGAGTTCGTCTAGCTTCCAAGACGTTCCTCCATCCTCAACCCATCAGAGTGTTTTCTCCCTTCAGTCTTCATCACTCCCTATCGCCTGTTATTGGTCCGGCAGAAGACCACCATGTTGGGCCCGGTTCTGCCAGAGGTTTCTTCCCAAAGGGGAGTTTTTCCTCTCCACAGTCGCTTCAAGCTTGCTCATCATGGACAGTTCATGCAAACCTGTGTTTATCAAGTTGGACATCTATCTTAATCAGATCACCATATGGACTGAACAAACTTCTTCTATCTCCACTCCACCACCAGTTTCAGACCTGGGGGGAACATACCTGTTCTCATACATCTACTTATGCATATTAAAGTATAATTCAGCATTAATGTTCCTGCCGAGGTCTGAGCGCCAAAGACTTAAAATATTGTATCAATAAAATCCTTCTAATTGCCATTTCTTTCTCTGTGAGTTTTTCAGATTGAACTATATAAATCGTTTAGACGCATAAGCTTCCCCATCCGGAATCTGTAAATAAAAAGCTCAGGGTTCTCGCTCAGCCAGAATCCAGCGATGCAACCCCTCAGCTCTCCCTGTAAACAGCAGGCGTTTAACCTCAGTTACTGACTGCTTACCAGTTGCAGCTTAGAACATAATAAGTCCATACACTCTACAGGTCACTGTCAGTTTGAGGGTCATAAGTTCACTCGGTCACTAAGCAGTTAAAATAATACTCAACCTGTTCGAAGCGCCGCGCGGGAGGAAACACAAGGGGGGGAGATCTCGCTTTCTCTCAATCATCTGACCCCTCAACACAAAAACTGTGTCTTTCTCTACAACACTCGCGCTGTCATGCTTAGTATTTCTAAATAGCGGACACCCTGTCACAAAAAAAAATCGACAGGACGTTGTATTTCACGCCTTTACGTATCCTAAAAATCCCCATCACGCGGACAAACACAATGCCTGTATTATCAATAATGTATATATAAGGCCCTCTTCCCACCTAACTGAATGCATGCACGGTGACTCCCCGAAACATGTCACAACTTCCTTCTTCGCGGCGAGCTACAACCGCTCAGAACTTCAATGACCGGTCTACACGCGCTCCACCTGTGATATACCGTACACTAAAACTCAACACTCTCTTGGTAAACGCAACCTTGTATAAAAATCCAGTGCAATGCATTCACGGGATGCATCATGTCAGAAGCAGCACGGGTCGTAACTAACGCTCAAAAAAAAAAAAAAAAAAAAAAAAAAAAAAAAAAAAAAAAACAGAAAAACAAAGACGGATGACTAGTATATGAATTACGTCTGGTGTTAAAAATGGCAGGGATTTTTTTTTTACCTTCTCTTGTCCCACCTTGCTCATTATCTTATATGTTAGGCATTGACAACATTTATTTAAAATATTTTCACCGTACTAAAATCAAACTTGTTTCTGTTATAAATTTGTCTTTGGATGAATGCACACACAAAACAAAGTTATTTTCTGATAAGTGGATGAGGAAATCGGAATGAGAAGAGAAATGTAGATGAGATGCAGGGTTGCTGTAGTACATGGGTAGCAGGAGATCCAGGCAATGAAGCAGCGAGCAAAACTTGAGGTACGGATGAAGGCACGAAATCCAGCAGCTAACAGAAACCTATTGAAGCTCAGAGGACGGCAGGAAAATCCAGCGGCTGAAACAGGGAACAAACCAGCAGTGTTGTATAGTAACGAAGTAAAATTACTTCACTACTGTACTTATTATGTAGTCCAAAGTCAACCCGGAAACCACTAAGGCTCAAGATTATCTTTTTTTTTTTAAAGCTGAACTCCGCCGCTTTTACGAAAGCATTTCTAAGCTTTACCACAGCATAATTTGTTGTTTTAATCTTACTGCTGGCTGAATTTTTCTGTTTTATGCAGTGTAACTACAAATACATGCACTACAAATACGCACAGTTTACTAGGTTAATGAATGACTGCTAAACCACAATGTTGTTGGATTCAAACAGCATATAGGAAAACCAAAACCAGACAGGTTAAAGCTATTGAACGAAATTTCAAATATGTATTATGAACCATTACGTTGCATATAATCCGTAAATACACACACATATTTATATACAATAAACATGTATATGTAAATTTTATAATGTTTCAACTAACTTAAATCAAACTAATCTCTTTGACAAGACAAACTATTTTGTAAAAGCTAAGATGAACAGGAATGGAAGTTTCTAACCACTTTTCTTTGTGTATATTGTACACAGATGCAACTGACAACACATGAATGCTAGCGAACTTACAATTGCTTTTGGAGTTCCATAAATGCGACTGTATTACAGAAGCTGAAAAGAACTGCCTGGCAAAACAATGTTTCCAAATCTCGGTTTTGAAATCTGGAATTACAAAAACCCTTTTGTTCATTCATGTTATTTAATGCAGTTAATTATTATAAGCTGGAAAGTTAAAAAGTCTGGCAAGTCCTTAGTCGTCTGGCAATAGATGTATAGCTCTGACTAGAGTTCACAGTAGCCAAAGCCTGAAGGAAACAAAGACAGGTCTTAAAAAACCATAAAGAAATAGGCTACTTCAGACACCAGAAGTCTGGTTTTATTGCTAAATAGCACAATCATACAACAATACTCTCAGTTTTTGAGATTGCAACTATAAATCACAATTCACTTCCCAACCCCTCTAAAAACCACAATAACAATGTGCGAATTACCCATTTTTCAACATTTGTGCGAATTACCCAAATTTCAACATTTCTTTCATCAGTGCTGTTGCTTCTGTTGCCGTCAGTCTGATGGTTTAACAAGAAATATCTATATTTGTACAACCTAGAAGAATCATGGAAGATTTACCTGTTTTATTTAGAATCGATAGTTTATGAGATACTTTTGGATGGTTTGTTTAAAAGTCTTTGCCCTGTTGTTTATCTGCCTTGCATTTTTATAACAAATGAAGTAACACTATAAAAAAGTTCAAGTTTAATGCATCCGTATTTCAAAGTAGACCTGTACACTGCACATTTACCCCTACAAAACATACAGAGGTCCTATGCAAATGTTGCATAGGATCTATGCAGGTATCCTATGCAGTCACTATGTGTGCATAAATGAAGAGCAATTGTCTTCGTCATGCTAAATACTTAGCCTGATAAGGGTGTGTGACTTATTTTGTGAATAACTAATTTCTTACTCAGGGGCATTAATTAATTGAAAAAAGGTTTGCTATACCCTGTGGTGCAATTGTGCATCCACATTTTGTTTCAGTAACATAGGAAAACCATGGGATGCTCACAGAAAAAGGTCCTAATATAACATTTGTTATTCTTGTACTATGTCATACACATTCTTCTCCGATGCCAACATGCTGGATTTCTTAAAACTGCAAATATTTTCAAAACTTTAATTCATCCTGGTAATAATAAAAGTACTTGGGGGGCACTCACAGTTGCCAAATGATCAGTCGATGCCTAAATATGAAAAAGTTAAACATGATTGTAATGTCCCAGTAAAAATATTGTACAATGCCTGACGTTGCAGGTTACTAACGTTGCAGGTCAATAAATAAAACAGGAATGAATGTTCAGCAAATGTTTTTTTTTTATTTTTTTATTTTGTTCGAAGGCCTGATGGGCTCCGTACATTACATTTAAGAAAATTGTGATTTTCTTAAACTGTACAGGAGCTGTAAAGGAAGGGATGTTTTAAATCATTATGGGGGGTAAAGTCTGTGACTCTGTCTTGTGCTTGACGTTGTGCGAGTTTGTTTGCCGGTGGTCAGAGTGACTTAACCAGTGAGGGAAGGTTGTACGGTACATTTCTGCCATTATTCTTCCTCAAGCCTTGCATAGTGCTATATTTAAAACACATCTGTTTTAAATATCCTCCATATGAAGAAGGTTCTACAAAGATTTCCTTGTAGATGTAATTCATTAGCGGATAGCCGCAATTTTTTTGCTTCATTTTTTAACCTGACTTCTAGTATCTGTCCTGATGCATCAATCTGGGCTGAGTCTTTAGTGCTTTTTTTTTTTATTCAATTAAATTTTATTTATATAGCGTCAATTCATGAAACATGCCTTCTCAAGGCACTTTACAAAGTCAAAATCAATCAGATTATACAGATTGATCAAAAAAAGGGGAACCGGTTGATTGTCTGCATTGTCCGTGGCTTTGCAGCAATCCCTCATACTAAGCAAGCATGAAAGTCTGTCTTGACACTTGCTGCTAAGCACCAGGGCTAATTTGGAGTGACATTAATGGAAGCAGATGGGACTGATTGTTCAGTCGTCAGAGAGGGCAAAGACAAGGAGCAATCTCTGCACTCTAGATGCAGATATGTGAAGTTGATTTTCACAAACTGTGTAAGATGTTCCATTACTGTTTTGCGTGTTTTTCTCTTTTTTTCTGACCAACTACATGGATAGATGCTTGGTGTTGTAAATAAAAGCTAAGCGTAATACATGTATCTAAATGTGAGGCTCTCTCACAAACAATCAAGTTCATTATATATATTTTTTAGTTTGGAAGCAGAATGAACAGCGAGTTGATCCAAGCCCACACCACAATGTGGAATATGTGTATGGAATCGCAGAATTAGGCGTGTAAAAATGGAATATGGTAAAACTTTTTTAGATTTTGCCCGTGAAACACAAAAACATTCACAGAGGAAGGGCAGAAAGCCTGTCTGAGCTTACTCAAATCTGCATGCTGCTGTAACACTAATATCCAAAGCAAAACATTTTATTTATAAAGAGGACAATAAACCTTTCTGCAAGTTTCACGCACATATAAAATATTGGAACAGCAAAGACTACGCTATAGAATTAAGAAATGGGGCATTTTAGTACCACATCCGTCTCCACACAACAGAGCACTAAAACCTTATATTTGAAAAACAAGGTGTACTAAACTTTACAAACTGTGTTTCAAAGACTAGACAAAGACAAATCCAACTGTAAAAGCGTTTGAAACTGCACCAGTTTTATAATCGTCTTGTTTTAGAATTTATGGACATATCGATAAAAAAAAACAACTTCTGTTCAGCCAGGGTTAACTCAAATGCCAAAAATGTTGTAAAAATTCAGAAAGAATATTTGATTCTGTTAAAAAAGAAAGCTCTGTGTTTTAGTATGTAAAGTGTTATATTAATCAACAGTGAGGTAAAATGAGAAGCCCCTGATATCTTACCTGCAGCAGATAACTAAGTTCAGTTTTCATGGAAGTTAATTAACATAATCAACATCTAGGGCCCGTATTATGTCTTTTAAATTGTGTCATTATTGCAGACCCTGTCAAAACATTTCGCTTTTTCATGATCATAGGTTACCGTCTGGTCCGCATTGCCGGCAGTAAGTCGGACTCGTTTCCGGTGAGAGTTGGACTCCGCCAAGGCTGCCCTTTGTCACCGATTCTGTTCATAACTTTTATGGACAGAATTTCTAGGCGCAGCCAAGGTGTTGAGGGGATCCGCTTTGGTGGCCTTAGGATTGCGTCTCTGCTATTCGCGGATGACGTGGTCCTATTGGCTTCATCAGGGCGTGATCTACAGCTCTCACTGGAGCGGTTCGCAGCCGAGTGCGAAGCGGCCGGGATGAAAATCAGTGCCTCCAAATCCGAGACCATGGCCTTGAACCGGAAAAGGGTAGAGTGCCTTCTCCGGGTTGGGGAGGATGTCCTGCCCCTAGTGGAGGAGTTCAAGTATCTTGGGGTCTTGTTCACGAATGAGGGGAAGATGGAGCGGGAGATCGACAGGCGGATTGGTGCAGCGTCTGCTGTGAAGCGGGCGCTGTACCGATCCGTTGTGGTGAAGAGAGAGCTGAGCCAAAAGGCGAAGCTCTCGATTTACCGGTCGATCTACGTTCCTACCCTCATCTATGGTCACGAGCTTTGGGTCGTGACCGAAAGAACGAGATCCCGGATACAAGCGGCTGAAATGAGTTTTCTCCGTAGTGTGTCTGGGCTCTCCCTTAGAGATAGGGTGAGGAGCTCAGTCATCCGGGGAGGACTCAGAGTAGAGCCGCTGCTCCTCCACGTCGAGAGGAGCCAGTTGAGGTGGCTCGGGCATCTGGTCAGGATGCCTCCTGGACGCCTCCCTGGAGAGGTGTTCCGGGCACGTCCCACCGGGAGGAGGCCCAGGGGAAGACCCAGGACACGCTGGAGGGACTATGTCTCCCGGCTGGCCTGGGAACGCCTTGGGATTCCTCCTGAGGAGCTGGCCCAAGTGGCTGGGGAGAGGGACGTCTGGGCCTCCCTACTGAAGCTGCTACCCCCGCGACCCGACCCCGGATAAGCGGAAGACAACGGACGGACGGACGGATGATCATAGGTCGTGTTAAGTTTTCATATTTAATGCAGTTTCTTCATTAAACTCCACAACTGTTTTTCAGCCATTCCTCATAAATTACTTTAATTCATCTATATAACCTTTTTCTCTGTTTTGTTTTTAACCTCTGTGAGGCAGAATTGAAAAGGGGTTTACAAATACAGTTTATAAGTATTAAAAGTTTAATATTTTAACAGAAACCCACTTCAAACATCTTGAGCCACACTTTTAATGTATAGTTTATTGAGAAATAATGTCTGGATATTTATGCAACCCCACAGGAAGAACACACACCACTTATTTTTCAGAATTCTCTTGTTGAGCTTGTGCAGTTCCAGCGTTGTGAGAGTCGGCGTGAATTTGAGCGTTAGTTACGACCCGTGCTGCTTCTGACATGATGCATCCCGTGAATGCATTGCACTGGATTTTTATACAAGGTTGCGTTTACCAAGAGAGTGTTGAGTTTTAGTGTACGGTATATCACAGGTGGAGCGCGTGTAGACCGGTCATTGAAGTTCTGAGCGGTTGTAGCTCGCCGCGAAGAAGGAAGTTGTGACATGTTTCGGGGAGTCACCGTGCATGCATTCAGTTAGGTGGGAAGAGGGCCTTATATATACATTATTGATAATACAGGCATTGTGTTTGTCCGCGTGATGGGGATTTTTAGGATACGTAAAGGCGTGAAATACAACGTCCTGTCGATTTTTTTTTGTGACAGGGTGTCCGCTATTTAGAAATACTAAGCATGACAGCGCGAGTGTTGTAGAGAAAGACACAGTTTTTGTGTTGAGGGGTCAGATGATTGAGAGAAAGCGAGATCTCCCCCCCTTGTGTTTCCTCCCGCGCGGGAGGAAACACAAGGCTCCTGAGCTTTTTATTTACAGATTCCGGATGGGGAAGCTTATGCGTCTAAACGATTTATATAGTTTTATTTTTAATCTTTATTTTGAAACTTTAAGTATTCAGAGTCTGACTGCTTTTACGGCTGAAACAAAGACTGATTTCCTCCCACCTTAAAGATTGGGTGCGCGTAACGGAATTAAATAATTCAAAATAATCATAATAATACTAATAAAAAGATTGGGTATGTATACCGGAGTTAAATAATTATAAATAACTTTAAATGATTACAATAATACTACTAAATAAGGTTGGGTATGCATAACAGAATTAAATAATTACAATAATATCAATGATAGTAGTAATAATATTATTAATGATATGAATACAAATGAAAATAATAATAATAATACAATAAATAAAGGAATAATTAATTAATTTAATAATGATTAATGTGGGGGGTGTCACATGAGGGGTCACGTGGTTGGGTCATATGGAGGTCACGGTAGGGTCATAATGTCAATGATAGGGTGTCACATGAGGGTCACGAGCAGGGCCACGTGACGATCATGTGAGTGGGGTCACCTAAAAGGTCAATTAAAAAATAAGCCCCGCCCCGTTTTAATCGCCCCGCCCACTTTTTCTCCATCAAAATCGGATTAAAAAGTGACATGAGGTGTCTACTATAGTCTTCTCATATTATACAGATCAGTTTGTCAGTTAATCAGTTTGACTGAAATTTTTTTCTAGTCAGCCCATATATTCCCGGGACCGTGGACATCATGCCACATTAGTTACCTCACTTGCTTATTGTGCAAAGTCAACTTTAACCAAATCTGGTAGTTTTACAAAATGCAATGACCATTCCTATATCTCTGCCACCTTTCAGCTTCAGAGCCTTGCCGCCATCCTGGACAGCCTCTTCTTCACTTTCCACATCCAGAACATCACCTAGTTAACTTTCATCTCTGCAGCATCAAGTTGTTCCTTCACACTTTTGTCAAACTGGTCCACAGTCCACTTTACAGGTTCAGCTCCCTTCCCTCCATAAACCTCCATAAACTACAACTAGTACAAAAGACAGCAGCTTCTATCATTAAATCATCTACGTCACACCTGAACATTAACTCCACTGGCTCCCTGTCACATTCAATATAAACCAATCGTATGATCATACAAGACCAACCACAACCTTGGACAAACCAGGACACATAACCAACACTATGATCACGTCATACATTTTAGTTTAACACAGATCACACATTACAATAATCACTCTCTGCTTTGCCTGATATTGCTCACCAATTAATCATCACGACTCGTGAGTTTATAAAAAGGCATCAATTAACTTTTTTGGAGTTTAATTAAACGGCTACATTTGAGACCTGTCCAGGATGGGCCCTGTGTCTCCGCCTCTCGCTCACTGCTGGAGAGTCAACACAACCCACCATGACCCTGTGTGACGTCGAGCCGCGTTTCCCCATCAGATACGGCTTGGCGTCACACCTGTACGGATAAGCGAGTATCAAAAAAATCGATGAAGAATGGGATGTTAAATTTTTAAAGTTTAATAAAAGTGCTCAAGGTTTATCAGGAAAAAACAAAACTTGATCTTAAATATGAACATTTTCAATAAGTAAAATGTTATTAAAGTATTGTGGAAAGGTAATCTTGGCTGCTGTAGCGTGTGTCTCTCTGGCAGAGTTTTTCGGGTTGAAGTAAAATGAGTCCATAGATCCACAGACAGGAGGCTTTCTCAGCTGTTTCAACTACGACTTGCTTCTACAATGTTGCTTCACATCGCACTCCACTCCATGTAAAAATAAATTTACACAGCCTCTCGTCTTCCTCAGTTAGAAACCACTCTCCAATCCATGTTGTAGCTGCAGTTTAATGTTTTTTATCTTTTTGACGTAGTTTCCTTAATTGTTTGTATCCATCTAAATCCTCATCATTTAAGGAGTGTTCTGGTGTGCAGCGGCTAATCAGGTGAATATTGACTGACAAGCCGCTCTGACTGCAGCTCTGCCTTCTTTGGTTCAGAAAAGCGGAGGTGGAATTTTTTAAATCTATTTTTTCCTTTTTCCAATCTGACCCAGTCAAATGCAGAACATTGTTTCACATTCCCACCCTTCTTCTTTTTCTTCTTCGCATCATGCTTATTTAGCCTGAGCTAGCGCGTTACTCTTTGAGTTTGACATAAAAATAACAGTGAATCATGAGGAGATACCTGGTTGGTTTATCAGCTAAATTACTGAAAGCCAGGGCAAAAATGCTGACAGGTGACATGGCCACAGGTGGAAATAACCCATTAATTAACTGAAGGAGCAGCAACAGAAGTTGTTGTCAGATGTTCAATCCGCTGAACTTTCTCACCTGCTGGCTCATAAATCCAAATAAAAACTTTGACCACCACTACTTTCAACTATGTCATCTGTGGCCAGTTTGAGACGCTCTTCCAAAAGATATGATTTAACACAGATGAAGCTCAGATTGGCAGATGTCTGCTTTGCAAAGACCCGCCCTACACCCCTAATGTCCTGGTTCTGCCATGTTTAATTGGTTGAGAGCAGCTTCAGTTTAAAACCTTGAAAAAAAAGTCTAGACGGAACAAATTGTGCTCATTTTCCAAATAACGGAAATCCGTCAGAACAACGGAGAGCTTTAACCCCTGACATATTCAATCTGGACCACTACATAAAATGACCAGCATCCTCATGACATTTTAGTTAAGCCTCATGATCTCTTTCAAATCAGACCACAAAGCAAGTGCCTACCTCCAGTGCCAAATGGTGTTGTGTGTCTTCTCCCAATGTTCTTCTTTTCTTTGAGGGTGGCTCCTGAACAGGTCCCCTGTACTCCTCATCATCAGCCAGTTTGGGAACAGTCTCCCTAATCCAATACAGATGTTTCCATATGTTAGGTTCTGAAAACTGGCTGACTAGGGATATTTTTACCTACCCCAAGGCTTATTGCTGCCAATCATATTTAATCTAAACTTTGAATTGTTTGAATAAGATGATATATAAACATTTAAGGCAATAATTGGTCTCCAGCTGTTGGATCTCGTCACTTCCTGTTTGTGGTTGGCGTATTGTGTCACTTCCCGTTTTCATGGTGTGAACGACAGTCATTGCTCCAGACTCTCTCGCTTTTATGTTTAATATGTTATCTTTGCTGTAACATGTTTTTAACACATAAGCACTTTTAAAACATTTTCTGTAGCTGCACATCGCACTTGGGAACTCCTCGTGTTTCACACGGTTCGCTTGTTTTGGCGTGGTAAAGAGCGCTAGCCTAGCTCTAGCCTAGCCTAGTTTTAGCTCCACAATGGCTTCCCCCCTGACTCTGTCCTCCGCTTCTCCGTCTCTGTCTAAGTCTCCCCCTATCTCCTGCTCTCTGTATCAGATCTTTAGTTATTCCTCTGCCTCCTTTAGTGATAATGGTACATGTAATAAATGTAGTGTTTTTGTAGCTTTGGAGGCGAGGGTGTCTGAAGTCGACCCTGAATATTGGGAGCTCTATAGTCAGAAATGTGGCACTAGAGACACCAGGGACCATAGTTAAATACCTGCCAGGGGCCAGAACGGGCGACATCGAATTCTACCTGAAACTGCTGGCTAAGGGTAAGCGGAAATACAGTAAGATTGTTATTCACGCTGGCGGTAATGACACCAGTCACGCCGATCGGAGGTCACTAAAGTTGGTGTTGCTTTGGTGTGTAAGTTTGCTAAAACAATGTCGGACTCTGTATTATTCTCTAGTCCACTGCCTGATTTGACCAGTGATGACATGTTTAGCCGCATGACATCATTCAACCAGGAACACCTGGTCTGATCCGGAGAGACGGCATTCATCCCACTTTGGATGGTGCAGCTCTTCTTTCTAGGTATCTGGACGGATTTATTAGTTCTCCGAAATCCTGACAACCCAGGGTCCAGACCAGGAAGCAGAGCCGTAATTTAACACACCTCTCTGCAGCTTCTGTATTGTTACCCACCCATTACTCTATTGAGACAGTGTCTTTCCCATGGCCAAAACTGAATAGATCAAAAACTGATCTAAAAGGAACAAATCATAAAAATCTGATAAAAATCAATACGGCTCACCTTGAAACAAAAACTAAAACATTTAAATGTGGTCTATTAAATATAAGGTCTCTCCCTCCAAAGACTTTGTTAGTTAATTAATTGATTTCCGATAAACAGATTGATTTATTCTGTCTCACAGAAACCTGGCTAAAAGAGGACTACGCTAGTATAAATGAGTCAACTCTCTCCAATTATTCAAATTTCCACATTCCCAGATCTGTGGGAAGAGGAGGAGGAGTGGCAACCATCTTTCAGTCTGATTTACTAATTAGTCCCAGGCAAAGACAGTTCTTTTGAACATTTAACCCTCATTTTCCCTTATCCAAATCCCTCTTCAGTTTGTTGTTTTGTATCATCCACCGGGCCCTTACTCTCAGTTTTTGGATCAGTTGACAGACTTCTTATCTAATTTGGTGAAAAACACTGACAAGGTTATTATAGTGGGGGATTTCAGCATCATGTTGACACAGATTGTGATAACCTTAGCGTAGCCTTTAAAACTATCCTAGATTCAATTGGTTTTGCTCAATATGTGCATAAACCGACGCACCCTTGGCTCCATACTTTAGACCTTGTGCTGACATATGGCATTGATTGTGAAGAATTAACAGTATTTCCTCACAACCCTGTCCTATCTGATAATTTTTTAATAACATTTGAGTTTAATCTAACTGAGTTCTCCATCCCCAAAAGAGGGTTCAATTATAGTAGATCTTTATCGGACAATGCTGCATCAAACTTTAAAGAGTCTGTCCCCCTCTTAATATCGTCAGTATTGCAGAAATACTCTGCAGATAGCAGCAATGTTTCTTCCCATTCACAAATAGATGTATTTGTTAACGGTATGACTTTGTCATTGTGTTCTGCATTAGACAATGTAGCTCCCTTGAAAAAGAAGGTGATTATTCACAGGAAGCTGGCTCCGTGGTTTAACTCAAAGCTGCGTTCCTTGAAGCACAATGTTAGGAAATTGGAGAGAAAATGGTGCTCTACACACCAGGAGGAATCCTACCTAATCTAGAGGGAGAGTCTATTGTTGCATAACAAGACCCTTCGCAGAGTTAGAGCAGCATATTTTTTATCATTAATTGAGGAGAACAAAAATAATCCTAGATTTCTCTTCAGTACAGTTGCCAAACTTACACAGAGTCATAGCTCCGTTGATACATCCATTCCCTTAGCTCTTAGCAGTAATGACTTTATGGGATTCTTCATAAAAATAAATTGGCATCCTCCCAAACATGATTACCTCGTCCTCAGTAAGTGAGGCAGCATTGGAGGAATCCTTAGAACCTGCGCAGTGTCTGAACTGTTTAAAAGCAGTAGAGCTTTCTGAGCTATCTAAAATTTTAGCTTCATCTAAACCTTCTACCTGTATGTTAGACCCAATCCCACCCAAGTTGTTTAAGGAGGTATTCCCTCTGATCAGTGGTCCTATTTTAGACATGATTAATCTATCCTTGGTAAATGGATATGTACCACAGGCTTTTAAAGTAGCTGTTATTAAACCTTTACTTAAGAAACCATCTCTTGATCAAGATGAGTTAGTAAATTACAGACCTATATCTAATCTTCTTTTCTTATCTGAAATTGTTGAGAAAGTAGTTGCTAATCAACTTTGTGAACATTTACAAAGTAATGACCTACTTGAGGAGTTTCAGTCAGGCTTCAGAGCTCATCATAGCACTGAAACAGCTCTGGTGAAGGTCACTAATGACATTCTTATGGCCTCAGATAATGGACTTGTGTCTATACTTGTCTTGTTACATCTCAGTGCTGCATTTGACACAGTTGATCACAATATTCTCCTACAAAGACTTGAGCATACTGTAGGGATTAAGGGGAAAGCATTAGGCTGGTTTAAATCTTATCTGTCGGACAGATTCCAGTTTGTTCATGTTAATAATAAATCTTCCTCAATCTCTAGGGTCACCTGTGGAGTACCACAGGGTTCAGTCCTTGGACCAACTCTCTTTACTATATACTGTATATGCTTCCGGTTGACAAAATTATCAGACAGCGTGGGATTAATTTCCTCTGTTATGCTGATGACACTCAGCTATATTTATCCATAAATCCTGATGAATCCAATCAGTTACTTCGACTGCAATCATGTCTTGATGACATCAAAAGCTGGATGACTTTAAATTTCCTGCACTTAAATTCTGACAAGACAGAAGTTGTAATCTTTGGAGCAGAGTCCTCAAAAAATAAACTTCTTAATCAATCACTTAATTTGGATGGCATTAACTTAGCCCCTGGTAATAAAATAAAAAATCTTTGTGTTATTTTCGACCAAGACATGTCATTTAAATCCCATATTAAACAGGTTTGCAGAGTTTCCTTTTTTCACCTCAGGAATATCGCCAAAATTAGAAACATTCTGTCCAGGAGCGATGCTGAAGAACTAGTCCATGCATTTGTTACTCTAGGGCTCGACTATTGTAATTCTTTACTATCAGGAAGTCCACAAAATGCATTTCAAAGTCTTTAGCTGATCCAAAATGCTGCAGCAAAAGTTCTGACGAAAATCAACAAGAGGGATCATATTACTCCAATTTTAGCTTCCCTTCATTGGCTTCCTGTTAAATCAAGAATATAATTTAAAATTCTCCTTCTAACGTTTAAAGCCCTTAATAATCAAGCTGCATCATATATCAGAGCTCTGATTACTCTGTATGTTCTTAACAGAGCACTTTGCTCTCAGGCTGCAGGTCTGCTGGTGGTTCCTAGAGTCTCTAAAAGTAGAATGGGAGGCAGTTCCTTTAGCTATCAGGCTCTTCTCCTGTGGAACCAACTCTCAGTTTTGGCTCGTGAGGCAGACACCTTGTCTACTTTTAAGACAAATTTCCTTTTTGACAAAGCTTCTAGTTAGAGTGGCTCATGTTACCCTAAGCTACCTGTATGGTTATGCTGCTATAGGCTTAGGCTACTGGAGGACATCAGGGCCTATTTTTCTCACTCCACTGATTTCTACTGTTCTCCAGTCTAATGTTCTCTTGTTTTGCATTGCCTTGCATTGAAATGACTGTTGTCATATCAGCTTTTAACTTTTTGCTCTCTCTCTCTCTCTCCTTTTTCTTCATAGTAGGTACACCTGGTTTGACGTTCTGTTAACTGTGACATCATCCAAGGAAGACAGATCACCCGCTATTACCATCTAATGTAGAATAGATTACTGGATCAATGTGTGCTTCTGTGCTTTTTTGTCTGTCTTGTTGTGTCTCTGCTTTGTCTTCTGTAACCCCCAATCGGTCGAGGCAGATGACCATTCATACTGAGTCCGGTTCTGCTGGAGGTTTTCCTTTGTGTTAATGGGGAGTTTTTCTTTCTGCTGTCGCTCCATGCTTGCTCAGTATGAGGGATTGCTGCAAAGCCATGGACAATGCAGACTACTCTCCTTGTAGCTCTGCGCTTCTCCAGGAGTGAATGCTGCTTGTCAGGACTTTGAAGCAATCAGCTGGTTCCCTTATATAGGAAATGTTTGACCAATCTGTATAATATGATTGAATTTGACTTTGTAAAGTGCCTCGAGATGACATGTTTCATGAATTGGTGCTATATAAATAAAATTGAATAAAATTGAATAAAATTTAATTAATTTATGCAGAGAGAATAAATATTTAGGATAGGCTAGGCTACATATTAATGATTTATCTTACCTGATAGCCTGCATGCAATTTATGAACGCCTAGGTGACTCCTGTGATGTATACAGAATCAATGTTCGTCTTCTTCAGCTGGTTGTATAACACGTCTACGTGAGGCATGATCTTGTAAAACAACGAAAGGAAAAGACAGAACGTGTCGTCTTCTAGCATTCTCAAAAAGGTGGCATCAAATGCTTCTTTGTTCCAGATAGTCTGAAAACACTTCACCAGCTCATCCTTGTTCTCGTACACTGTGTTAACAGCACAACTGTTGAAGTTCCAACGTGTTGACGATGCACTTGGAAGTTGGTGGGCCACCACTTCATCAAGCACAACAGTCCTCTTGCTTGATTTTGTAAAAAAAGAAGCAAATCCCCCCAAGTCGGAAAAGAAATTACTGATTTTAGGGATATGGGAGGTTGCTTGTTGTATAACCAAAATTAAGTGATGGGCGTAATAGTGAACGTAGTGAGCATGTGCATAGATGTCCTGCACCGTCCGCTGCACTCCTCCCGTGGCACCCCTGGTTATCGCAGCTCCATCGTAGGCCTGGGCTATCAACTTTTTCTCTTGTCCTTTCGGAAGTATGGTCTGCAGCCTCTCCAATAAAGCACTGGCTATTGCTTCGGCACAGGCGTCGGGTAGCGCTGAACTGAAAAAAATTCTCTTGTATATTGTTGCATTCATCGATATATCTTAATACCAATACCAACTGACAGTTGGTCTCGGTAGTCTCATCTGCTTGGATGGCTAAAGATTCAGCTGACTTTACTTCATCCATGATCCGTTCTCTCAGAACAGCCAGCATACAGTCCAGGAGCTGGTTCTGAACTGTCTTGGAAGTGGCTTTAAAAACGGTTGCATTTTCAAGATGTTCCCTCAAGTCCCGATCAATGGATGCCATTAAGTCAACTGCCATTAAGTCGACTGTTAATTTTATTTCAGGCTTGTCAGGTCCCAGCTTCTTAAATGGATTTTTTCCACCATCGACCTTCTCGCGAAACTTGAACTGTCGTCGTCGCCATAATCTCTACCTCACTGTCACTGCCTGACTGACAACTAGCTATGTCACTATATCACTGTAGCAGGGGCAAACATTCCAGGAGCCACAAAGTCATTAATTTTGGCGATGCTGATTGGCCAAATATTTATTAATTTTCCCTAGCAAGATTATACGATTGGCTATTTCGCTACTCTTTTGGGGCGCTTTGAATGAGTGCCCCAAAAGAGAAATGATACGTTCTGTCAGTGTAGTTCCTGAGCTGAGAACAGGTCATAGCCATGCTTTTCCAACAAGGCAAGGCAGAGCCTATTTATATTGTCCATTCACCAACAAACTCGTTTATATTGTAAAGCTCACTATGTGAAAGAAAGAACAACTTAGAGAATAATTGTATTTTGTCTTGTCTCGTCTTTTTATGTCATTCAACATTTCAGCTTAGAAAATGACAAACAGTATGACTTCAGTATTGGAGTAACATTTATTTCACCCAAGGAAAAACACTACATATATAGCTACAATTGTCCCATTTAGCAGTTTCCACAAACCCAAGGTGAGTCCTTCCTGCATTTGCGACAGGTATACTTTGTGCAGTGCACACAACGCTCAATGCTGTGGTTCCTGTTGCAGAGATTGCGCACGTGGCACTGTGTTGTTTTACCATGAGAATGTCTCTTCATCTCACGATGCTGTCTCATCTTTTCTTCTTGTATTTCCTTTCCCTGCATAAACTTGTAACGAAGTTCATCTGCGAGTCGCAGAATGAATTTTCGTCGACTGTCTTTAGACCCTGTGAATTCCTTGTACAAAACATGCGCGTTTGTTACAGCTGTGGGACCCGAGTGGTAAATTTAAGGTTATCATCAGTAACGAAATTAATTAGTCCGCCAACAAATTAAACTAAGAATAAAACAGGTTCGATATCGCAGGGGTGAGCAGTGTATTTAAAACCAACAGGATTACAATTTTAAACACATTACAATAAAAATAAAGCCTAAAAACTGTACAGCGAATAACCCTAAAAGCTTTCCTTAAAAGTGCAAACACACTTTAAAAATAGTAAAAAAAAGTCCAGCACCGAACCATCCTGCAGTTGTAGGGTAGAGCTGGTCAGCTACTTCTGCTCGGCGTCTTTCTGCAGTCCACCCCCTAAGTTATTGACCCAGCGATTGAGCCAAGGAGGCCAGCGTCTCCCCTGAGCCTCTCCTCCATCCTGCCCTCGTCCCTGGCTTGGATGGGTTCCTCCCCGTCCGGCCATTGTGCATAGCAGCTTGAGCGGCAGTTCTCGGCTCAGGTGCACCTCACCATTGCCCCACTACGGTCTCGCTGCTCTCGGTCCTGGGGTTCACTTCTGCTTTGACTCAGTCTGGATCTGCCGCACATCTTTTGTGTCGCAGTGTTGCTGGACAGCGCTTTCCTCAAGCTGCCTCTTCAGGTTCCTTCCATCACTGCTCAGTCAGCCGCTGGCCAAGCACTGGCCAGGCGCTGGCCGGGCACCGGCAGCTCCTCCACAGCCTGCTCTGTCAGTCTCTCCTTTCTCTGCTCCTCTGACTGGGTGTGGCCGCCCCTTTTCTTCCTGCCTCATCACTCTGGATGAGATACACCTGTGTAATCAGTCAGTCAGTGGCCAGAGGAAAGGGGTAGGAATTGGTGTCTCCAAAAAGCATGCAAAGAAATATACATGCAATCATGCAACAAAACAAAGCTGAAACAAAAAACATGCACATAAAAAATCCACCTTCCTACACAGCCATGTCAAGCAGGTTGTAAAAAACAGCTACGGGCCATCTCCGTGTTCCTGCACGCACTGAGTAAGTCCGTAATTTCTGGTCCATAATGTCCACACCGCATTTCAAGTGGTTATAGTATATAACAGTGTTTGGTTTCTGTTTTTGAGTCTCACCAATCTCCACTTTCTGATACATGGTGCTCAGCAGACAAACAGATTTCTTCTTCTTTGTTGCATACACTGTCAGTAAGGTACTTCCAGATGTGAACAGCTGTGTAGAGTACAGCTGGCGTCCTGAAGTTTCTTTTGCTGTTGCTGGTAGCTCCCCCTGAATTCTGCTCATGGTGCCGAGCAAAGTTGTGTTCCGCTGAAGGAGCGTGTTGGCCAGAGACAGAGACGTGAAGAAATTGTCCATAGTTACAGTCATGCCCTGGTCCATAAATGACTCCATCAGTTTCACAACAACTTTCTCAGACAGCCTTTCTCCTGTGGGGCAGGAGAGATCTTTTCCCAGATAGGGGATGGCATTACACATGTATTTTGTGTCCAGATCCACTGCAATCCAAAACTTAATTCCAAATTTATCAGGCTTGGATGCAATGTATTGCAGAAAGGGACAACGAACCTTTTGATGGAAATAACTGCTCATCAACAGTAATATGTTGCCCTAGACTGTAGGACAACACACAGTTCTGTACAAACTGTTGCCAGATGTTTGAAATTGCAGCAAATTTGTCAATTTTCACACGTTCCAAACGAGTGTCTTTGTTGTCGAAGCGCAGATATTTCAAATATATCTTGAAACCGGTTTCGAGGCATTGTGGCTTTGATGTGTGAATTCCCAAAGTCTTTGGACCACAAATCCCGCATGGCACCAACGCTCCCCTGTGCTGCCTTCATAAACAGAATTGCAATGAAAGCCATCAGCTCATACACACTAATTTTCCAGCCCTGTTCTGGTCTGCAACCCTGCTGGACTGTGCAGTCTACGAATATCCACCAAACAGAGGAAGCTTTGGAGACGACTTGTAGTTTTCTGTCTTGAAAACTCAGTTGGCCCTCCAGTCACGCTAAATTTCATCTGCGTGGTTTGCTGAGAGGTGAAGTCCACAACTTTTCACTGGACCCACACACTGCCATCTTTTGCTGTCTCTGTGTGTTCTGGTGCTGTGTCCATACTGGAAACCTTGCGTTTCTTTCTACCAGGAGAGTTGTCATCCTCATCTGATGTAGCCTCCTCGTCTGTGCTGCCCTTCTCAATAACAACACAAACTTTCCTGCTTTTTCTTAGAGGTGGAGGATTATCTGTTGCAGGAGGAGTGGTCACATCCTCATCAGATGAAGATTCTGCATCTGTGGAGTCTTCCTCTTCAAATTTGAAGTCAACATTTTCGTCATCAGAATCACAGTCTGGCATGTCTTGTAACATAGCCAAAGCTTCCAAAGCACTCAGTCTCCGTTGGGTATGCCAAGCCATGTTGATCTAGCTTGAAATCTCATTAACTCTGAGTCGATCTGTTGGGCCTATTTATTCTGAGAGATAGACTTCACACCCACAAAATTTACACACACCCCCAAACCGGTTTTGAGCTAGAAACTTATTTCCAGTGCAAACTCAGTCTGGCCCTCCCGTACATATATATATATATATATATATATATATATATATATATATATATATATATATATATATATATATATATATATATATATAAAATACATTTATTGTAAAATAAATATGTACAACTGCATAAATATAAAATTCTTCCATTATGAAAATGGCTAAAACATTCAATAGTAAGTTACATCACGGAACGTGACGTCTCCAGCATAACAGATTTCATAGCACTGAGTTGCTACGGTTTCCATGGAGGTGACAGTCTTCTTAGGCTGCTGATACCATCAACTTAAAACGATCTTGTAATACATTATCTAAAGAAGAAAAATATGTCGAGACCTCGTCGTTTGCTCTGTTTGCGTCTGCCACTGTGCTCGCCTTCTGCCTTCCAGTCCGGTGCGCAGGCGCGAAAAACCCGGATGAAAACAATAGCAGTGAACTGCCCTATACCAGGGCTTTTCAAATTCATTGAATGTGAGCCTCCCCTTGGAATAGGTAAAGAAAACCCCCCCCCCCCCCCCCCCCCAACCACAAACCTACCCCACACAGGTCCCTGCAGTAAATGCATCTTTCTTTTGTGTTCCTAGAATGCTGTGTTTCAAAAACAACTGGTAGCCCAACACATGTTTTTTTTTATTGTATTTCTTTTAACAAAGTACTTTCATAAAAAAGGCCTATTCATAAAATATCCATCCAAATATTTCCATCTTACATGCTACTTTTACTGAAACATCACAGACAGAGGGCTTAGTTTTAAAATCGAGCTGTCATTAGATCAAATTCATAAACAATTGTTTTCAACAGCAGACAAACTGAACTAAACAGACGCCAATGTCAATCTGAACTCACGTCAACAGGAGACATTAACTGAAATAATAATAAAAAAAGATAACCTGAATTTAACGGACGTCAACATATTCCATATTTCAATCTACTTTTTAGGCTAATTATACACATTTTAGACTTATTGCTATTTTAATAGTTGTTATCTCTTATCTGATGTATTTCTGATGTTTGGCATTTTGTTTTACCTCGTGTTAAAGTGCTCTTTAAATAATGATGCCATTCATGATGATTATGATCAGAATAAACTTTTCCATCACCTCCCAGAAGCTGGAAAGAAAAGACACAAAAACATTTTGTCTCTTGTTCACACCTCACTTACTAACGCTAATATTTTAGTCTAAATACTTTAGCCTAAATATTTTAGGCTAAAATATGACACTTTTTATTTGTTTTTCTTCAATCCCTCTGTGATGTTTAGTAATTTCTGCCAAAGGCTGCAGCATTTTGATTTAATTAATCAAAATGCAGTATTTGCAAGCCATGCTCTGTTTGGATGGAAAAAAAACTGTCTGTGATTGGCTTTAACTGCTGAGCGAGTGCACGGCTGGTGTTGAGCAGAAGCGCGCGACAATGGGTTGAGAAGAGTTTATCAGACCGTGCCAAACCGGTTTTGACCGTTGAGAGTTGTTTCACTGCGCGCTTGGATTGGTTCCTGCGCGCTCAAACAGAAGGCACGGCTATCGCTACGCAGAGTTGAGCGGCAGCGCTGTCTTCTTCTCTGTCTTCTCGCGCCTCCCCTTTGACTCTTTAATGCGTTATTTTGACAGCCCTAATATATATATATATATATATATATATATATATACGCGTGTGTGTGTGTGTGTGTGTGTGTGTGCGCTCATCAACAGAGGCTTGAGCTGAAACCGAAACTGAAAGGGGTGGAATGGTTCTCCGACAACAGCGCTAATGGAGCATTTACATCTGAAAAGAGATTCATGAGTTGTGAAGTAGTGTCGTGGGGACTGGAGGCTGACGAAAATCCTCGTATCTCTGGGACTTCTAGTGTTAAAGTCATGATGAAAATAAAAGCAAATTAAATTGGCAACATGTACCATGGGTGAGGAACCAAAAGGAATTACACCCATCAAAGCAGAGACAGCATTACAGCAGGGGTGTCTCTTCTGTTGAGCCAGTCCACTCCCCACAGACGATCCCTTCAGGCTACACCTCTTTCTTCACTTCACTTCCTGCATGGGACTTCGGAGGAGAGGGGGTAGCGGTGTTATGCAATAACGCCTTGATAAATAATTGATCTCAGATTGAATTCTGAACAGTGGAAGAGTTGATCCCCACTCCTGCTGCAACATGAGACCCTCACAGCTTGGACAGCCCTTTTTCCCAGCAGGGGTTCTCTCCCTGCTATAAAAACCTTCTTCAGCTCTCTTCAGCATTCTTCTGCAGACTTCTTCAGCTCTACTGCAGCTCTCTCAGAGCAGACAAAAGGCCCGTTTACACTACACCTAAAAACCGAGCCATGCCGAGACCGGTCCGAGCTTGGTCCAGTTAACCGAGATAAAAGCAGCCGTTTACACACAAGAGTTATCTCAGTTATCCCGGTTCCTTGATGCTCCTCGCCTCCTAGTGGCGATCTGCGGTACTACCGCTCTCTGGGGTTGAAGGCGGGACTAACCAAATCAAAATGGCGGCACCCATAACTTTCAGGATGTTATGCTGGAGTATTCTTGTCATATTTCGGCGTTTGCGGAGAGTTAGGTGAAGAAGGCAACCACCGGTGAACCTATTTGAGAGAGTCGGATTTTGGGGAGTTGATGATGAGACGAACGAACGTCTACTCCAGGTTTACAGACGTCGGAAACAACAACAGACGCTGAGGTTTATCACGCTGCTAACCAGAATCATCTCCGGAAATCGTGTGGCACGGTAAGAAGCTAGTATTTTTAGGACTGTCTGAAATTTCATCTTTACGGAGGCTTATCTACTGTTGCTTCCACCCACCAGCTTATCACGTTTTATTATATATTATTCGGTTTTATTTAAGTCTCCCTTATTTTTGTTGTGCTCACAGAACTGTTTGGACGCGAGAGCGGAGCGAACACTGGTGGCTGTATATTGTAAGAGAGACGTTCAACCCTCAGCAATGGATCGAAAACTTCAGGTACTAATTAAGGAAAAATAGCTGATTTTCTCCCATTTTTATATGATAGGCTATTGTTTTGACACTATTATTTGTTTTGATTGATTACCGAATTAATAAGGTGAAAAATGCACAAAAAACTATGTATAATATGTATAATAACTAACACTAATATTGTGATTAATTATTTTTTTATATAGAATGAGCTACAGAACCTTCCAATGGCTTTGTGAGTCGCTCAGGCCTTACATCTCCAAGGAAGAAACCAGGATGCGACGGCCTATTCCTGTGGAGCAGAAAGTTGGTGCTGTCTTGTGGTTTCTGGGAACCACATCAGACTATCGCACCATTGCTCACCTTTTTGGAATATCCAGAGCCTCACTGTGCATCTTTGTCAAGGATGTTTGTGAGGCAATATGTTATCATCTGACACCACAGTTTGTGAAGCTACCCACTGATATAGAGGCTACAAATATTATGGAGTCATTTAAAGAAAAATGGGGATACCCTATTTGCATAGGTGCTATTGATGGCTCACACATACCCATTGTCGCACCGAATGAGAGCCGAGTAGATTATTTTAATAGAAAGGGCTGGTATAGCATTAATATGCAAGCACTGGTAGATGACAGGTACATGTTTAGAGATCTCTGTATTGGATGGCCAGGAAGCACTCATGATGCCCGTGTTTTAGTTAACTCCCAGCTCTACCAGCTTTGGGAAAATGGTGTGTTCCCCCATCTTCAAACAGAAATCGATGGTGTGATGGTACCTCCCGTTATACTTGGCGATACTTGGTGGTAGAGAACGCTTTTGGGCGGCTAAAAGGGAGATGGAGAAGGCTTTTGAAGCGAATTGACAACAACACATCAAATGTTCCGAATGTCATAGCTGCCTGCTGTACCCTACATAATATCTGTGAGACCCAAGGAGAGGATTTCCTTGATCAGTGGGCCAATGAGGCAAATCAGCCACCTAGTAACAATGTGGTTGATGGAGAAAATCATCCTGATATTGACAATGCCCACGATATAAGAAATGCTCTTTGTCGTTACTTTGCTAATCAAAATTAGCCATACATTGACTGAAGTATTCCATGTTTTGTACATAGTTTATTACAGTATAGCTTCAGACATGTTTTTGAAATTACTGGTGTGGTGTGTAGTTTGAAAAACTTAATAAAGAAAACAGAAACAATTTTTGTATTCAGAATGATATGTATTGTAAATTTCTAAAACTTGAGTTATATAATGCACAATTACTGATATGGTCCATAGTTTGAAAAGTTTGGGAAAGAAGTAGAAGGCGATGGGGGGGGTTCAGGGCCTGTAGTTGTGCTGGTTGCTGTGGCAGCCGCTGGACGATCATCTGCATCAGCCGCATCTCGTGTTCCTGTTCCTGTTTTCTCAATCTCTCTTCAGCCTGTTAAAATAAAAAGCATATTCATTTACGATCATGTCCAATATACATATATTACAATTGTTGAGTTATAAAAGAAATGCATTCTTACTTGAAGTCGATTTATTTCTACTTCGCGTATAAGGTTTAGGTGCTGTTCTTGCTGCTGTTGTTGGTGGCGTTGGACCGACTCCTGCTGCTCTTTAAATGCTGCCAACCAGCGTTCATCAGAATGTCTCTGAGCATTTACGAAAGCCTCTATAGTGCTATCTAGGGCTTTTAATAATTTGCTCTTCCTCCTGGTTTTAACTTTATGAGCCTCAGCAGCAGGAGTCTCATCAACAGTCTCTGCAACACGACTTCCTCCTGGCTCCTCAGAAATAAAACTAGCTATTGACCCATTCAGTTCATCATCCATCTCTGTAACAAAAAAGCAGAAACAATTAATAAATACTTAATTTGAAATACATGTTCACTCTTTTAATTTAATCAATTTACAAGTAGAGCTACTTCATTTAATGCCGCAACATAAGATTAAACATAAATGTTTAAATTATCTACATATAAATAATATAAAGATTAATTTTGACACATTTCGTAATGGCAGCAGATTTTGCCATTTTACTACTGATACTATAAAAAAAAGTTGTAGAAGCATACATGTGCAAATGGTGTAGAGCCCACTTACCATCCTGTGTGCTGCTCAGGTTCTCAGGCTGCTCCTCGTGGTCAGATGTTGCATCATTGTCCTCTAACAATGAAAATGAAAGAAATTAATGGAAAAAATACAAAGGTACAGAGTTTAGTCATTTTTGATCATCACAATCAGAAATGAATGACTTTCGGAGACTTACTCGTTGCTGCGGTATTCAGCGTAGAGCTCTCTAAAAGCACTGGAGGCCGCGACGATGCACGGTGGCCCAACACTTCATCCATGGCATCGTAGAATCTCCACGATTTTCTTCCTCTCCCTGACTTGTTGTTATGATCAATAACCTTCTTGTACTGTATCCTGAGTTTTTTGATCTTCTCCCGACACTGTTTTGGGTCTCGGTCGTATCCCCTCACCTTCATTTCGTCCGAAATCTTTTGGAAAACTTTGTGATTGTGCTTAGCACCCTCCAACATCGCCTGGATAGCGTCCTCCGCCCAAACTGTAATAACAGCTGCAGTCTCGGCGTCATCCCAGGTCGCACCACGCTCTTTTGAAGCCATCTTTAAAATGTAGCGTGGAGATGATTTCGGTAAAATGTAGCGTGGAGAGGATTTCGGTAAAATGTAGCGTGGAGAGGATTTCGGTTGTTGTTTACAGTTCTTCTTCTTCTACTTCTTCTTCTTCTTCTTCTTCTTCTTCCTCCTATCCTTCTGTTTTACGGTGGTTGGCAAGCTACTACCGGAAGAGCATTACCGCCTACTACTGGAATGAAGTGTGTGAATCGGGACGTGCAGCAGCCTGGGATGACGCGGTCTGCTCATGCGCAGGTAACCGCGCTAAAAAAAACCAGTCCGAGACCTGCTGACGGACTGGTCTGCAGTTAGCGCGGTCCGGTTATCGTTAGCACGGTCTGGTTCAGT
The DNA here is from genome assembly GCF_011125445.2 of Fundulus heteroclitus. Classification (NCBI taxonomy): domain Eukaryota; kingdom Metazoa; phylum Chordata; class Actinopteri; order Cyprinodontiformes; family Fundulidae; genus Fundulus; species Fundulus heteroclitus. The sequence goes on along the minus strand of NW_023396652.1, from coordinate 169,291 downwards.
CTGCTGACCGTTTACACACAAGAGTTATCTCGGTTACCGAGCTCGGACTGGTCTCGGCTCGGTTAAAAAAGTGTAGTGTAAACGGGCCTAAAGAAGGCCAAACCATGAGGGCCTGGTTGGTCCTCACCGACACACAAGCCAGCAGCTGAGGGCGATTGCCTGGACCAGCCACGCTTGATCCAGGGTCTGTAAGGACTGCCAGCATCTGGAGAGGTCTCTCATCACCTGGGGAACATGTCCGGGCAAATACAGAGCTACGTTGCTGTCTTGACCCTACAATCAGATGCAGGGGCAAAGATCCTGCATGTGAAACAGCTCTGTGTATTTTTCCTTAGCCTGTACAGGAAAGCAAACCCCGTTGGAGCTGAAGTCTGGATGCTGAGGAAAACCGCTGCTCAAATCGGACTGCATCTAAGTCAGAGACTGTCTGCAGGACACCAGGCCTCTGACCTGACCATGTGGTGCAGCAGAGCCAAGTGCTAACCCACTAACGCTAGCTAACCACTTCCACCTTCAACGCTTCTTTTGTGAATGGCCAAAGTGGACAAAACTCACACATGAGGCATCAACAGTTTGGGCAGCGAGCTGAGGGTGAAGTTAAAAAGGTTTATTGGGAAATGTTTTGTCAACCGTGTACACCTGGTATTTTGAACAAAAGGCTAATGATATAGCATTGCTAGCATTTGGTACCATGTCACTGTTGAGTGCGTTTTAAGGTTTAACAGAAAGGTTACCTCCACAAGGGTTTCATACATTGATGGGACATTATTGTGTACATTATCGAGCCGCTCATTATGACTAAAATTAAAGCAAAAGCTTTCATTTGTTAGCGCCGAGCGTCCGCTAGCCAACATGATATTAGTCTTGCTAACATCCGGTTTCAGGCCTTTCAAAAGGAGTACGCTTTAAAGCATAAAGCGTAACTGTTTTGCTCCGCCATCCTTCGATGGTGTTATGAGCCTTATTCCCGCATCAATATGGTATATTAATGCCTGTTTTCAAGGCAATTAGGTAACTTTATGTTGTAACCTCTTAGCCACATAGTTGCTACAGCGACCCCTAGCGCCCAGAGGTAGAATTGCATAAACAAAGGCAAGCGATTCTGAATTAAATGATTTTACAGGACAAACCGGTCCTCAGAATATTATTTCATAACATAATGTTCGGGTTAACTTGTGCTTTGCATTGTGAATGGGTTATGGGAGTTCTGAACAGATAACTGACTTCCCTGAGTTACTGAAGAAGGAGACGTTGGAGTGATACAGTTCCAGCACTTTATTGGGAAACAGAGCAGAGCAATACATGGACAAAGTATTCACACCGCGCGGCTGCAGCCTAGCGTCTGCCCCTGTCTCTGCCCGACCTCGCTTTCGGCTCTCCCTAATACTGCACCGTGGCCTTGGCAGGAGACAAAACAAAGACAGCCCATCCTAGAAAGTCGTCAGCCATACAGTGTTATGCTGCAGCATTCGGCCTTGCACTCAGTAACAGTGGATTACATAAACAGACATCTTGTCTCCTGGCTCTGCGTCCGAGAGGCAACAGGTCACTTTGACTGTAGGGCAAAGATTAATACAACATTCCACCCCTTGATCGCATCGAATATGTATAATCTATGTGATCACCCACAAGGTAAAAACAAGATGACCCGTGACATGAACATGCAAGTACAAATCATGTGTGCTGGAACTTCAGTAATGATTAACATGAATGCTTCAGAGAGTTTTAACACACAAGATCAAGGTTTAGCATTTGCCTACAATTTAGGGTTTATCTAATTAAAGTAAGGCCTGTTTTAGTAGCCTCGTGAGACCATCCTGATCTCGCGAGCTTTCAAGGTTTCACTCGCAGATCAGTCTGGCTACTCACCGTTAAAGAAAATTTGGAGCCGTTCACCAAATGAACGTCCAATCAGCGTTGGCTTTGAGGCAGGTTGAGGTGTGACGCAACGAGAAGCGCGACAGTTCAGTCTTAAGAACATGGCGGCTTCAGCCGATGAAACTAGCGTTAGCGTGGCTATCGAGCAAGTTTTATCGGAATTACAGAGTATTTCTTTGCTGAGCTAACGAGCCTTTACCTGCAGCAGCAAGAGTAGCTTGGCTTGTGGTTGTGTTTTCGTCGTCGCTCTGTTACGAGCGACGACGAAGCATGTTGACGAGTACGTCATATGCTTCGTTGATCTTATTGGTTTATTTGGCCCGTCTATCACCAACATAGGCCAATCAGCTAACCAGTATTTTCGCCCCTTCCCAAAATTACTTCAACGGAAGGTTTCCAGATGGATATGCAAAGCAAATCTATCTGGCAGCGTCAGGTTACTGTTTTAGGTCCTATGCACACATTATTTTGTTGTAATAGACTAGGTAAGCTAAACCTCTATACTAATTAAGGTCAAATCCGTCTACTCTCACCCGGCCCTGAATCCCCCCCTACTCCTTTCTCCACTTACCCCTCCGATGGACCATAATCCACCACTCCGAACTTACAACACCAGGAGCAAAGGCAGGAGAGGTTCAGTGCGGGCGGGGGAACGCCAGAAAACGCTACCCCCCCCAGGGGTAGTAAAAACTGGTAAGCCCCCTCCCCCAGGGAGATCTGCTCTCGGCCAGTCTGAGCCCGAAAACCTTGTATTGAATCTAAGTGTTAACATTATCCGCTAATATTGAAGGATCTTTAGAGCCAATCAGATCCCAGGTCCACCTAAGGGAAAATCGATAGTTGCATAAATCAGTGATCTTTAGTGTGAGAAAACATTCCCTTTTCTTTCAACAGACAGTGAGAACAACTGAGAACCATATTGGGTAAACATTCAAAACTCCAATAACAAAATAAAGCAATTACGCATAACCGAGGTAACACATCAAAACTTAAATCTATGCCAAAATCAAAATTGACATTAGACAAAAACACGAATAAGGGAAAATAGAAAACCCCATCTGACATTATGACTGTGGAATAGCCCCTGAAAAAAAGGATTGAATCAAATGAATCATTGTCAGGAACATTTAAAGAATTAAAATTAATTTCAAGGAACAGTCAACAAAAAGGAAAAGTATTCCATGTTAGCAGGTAGTATCATTAACATCACAATCATTATTATCATAAGGCCCGTTTACACTACACTTTTTTAACCGAGCCGAGACCAGTCCGAGCTCGGTAACCGAGATAACTGTTGTGTGTAAATGGTCAGCAGACTGAACCGGACCGCGCTAAACATAACCGGACCGCGCTAACTGCAGACCAGTTCCTGAGCAGGTATCTGCCTGTTTTTTTTTTTCTGGCCTGGTTTTCTGATAAAGAGCGCATGAGCAGACCGCGTCATGCCCTTACAGTCAGCTGACTGTCCGCGGGTTTTCCGGCAGTCTGGCTGCACGTCCCGATGCACACTCCATCTAGACAAATTTCAGACATTCATAATAATACTAGCTTCCTTACCGTGCCACACGGTTTCCAGTGATGATTCTGCTTAGCAGCACAATGAACCTCAGCGTCTGTCATTGTTTCCGGCATCTGTAAATCCTTATTAGACGTTCGTTTGTCTCATCCACTTCCCAAAAAGCCAACTTTCTCAAGTAAATTCACCAATGGTTGCCTTCTTCCCCTGACTCTCAGCAAACACCGAAATACCACAATATAAAGCATAACTTCCTGAATGTTACGGCCGCTGCTGTTTTGTTTTGCTGCTTCCGCCTTCAATCTCAGAGAGCGGTAGTACCGCAGATCGGCACTAGGAGGCGAGGAGCAACCAAGGAACCTAGATAACTCTTGTGTGTAAACGGGTCGGCTTGTCTTGGGTAACTGATCCAAGCTCGGACTGGTCTCAGCATGGCTCGGTTTTTAGGTGTAGTGTAAACGGGCCTATAATCACCATCGTCATAATCACTCAGACCAGAAATAACATCATTACTAAAATCAGAACTTTCAACTTCTTGGGCATGGTTCTCGGGGACAATACCAGTTTCTGCATCCGGTTGACCTGTAAAGAAGCTAACTGAAACTGTAGAAGTTAACATTCGTTTAACCAGAGGGATTAAGCAGCCCGACAAAACAACCAGCAGGGCAATGACCACTAGGACTGGGGTGAAAATAGGAACCAAGATCGACTGCCATCCACTCCCTGTAAGCCACGCCCATCCGTAATATTCAGCTGAGGGAGAATCAGCTTTAACCATGGAGTTAAATAAATCATGCAGGTGTTGCTGGATAGAGGTTATGTTTGATGAAGAGTCTGGTACATAAGTACAGCACTCTGAGTCATTGACCTTACAGACGCCCCCTTGTGTTGCCAGTAACATGTCCAAAGCCATGCGGTTCTGTAAGGAAGTTAATCTTAGAGCCTTCAATTCCGGGGTGTAGCTTTGAAACCCCTCATCCACTAAAGCTGTCAAGTTCTCTAAATCTGCAGCCAGTCTGTTAATGGCTTCAGCATTACTAACAGCACCATACCCAGGAAGAATTGCTGAGGCTATCTCGCGTCCCATTGATATCCTGGTTCCCCTCTTCCTGCGATTCTGGGCACCCACTGGTACGGATGCAACTATCCTAACAGAGGGAATAAGAAAAGCCAAATAACAGGCACCACACCAATTACTTGGGAGATACAGGTAGGAATGATGACCACAAACCCATACCATATTAGTAGGACACGGATACCCATCAGGAGATGGAGTATACACCTGGAGGGAAGAAAACGCACCACCCCTTGAACCCCATTTGGTCAAATTAAAAAGTCTTAGCCATGGTTTCAATGGGTCATCTGCACATAAAGGTCTATTATCTGTAAGCGCACAAGAAGCTGGCACAGTATTGTCACAGTTAACTGCATTGCCCAAATTAAAACTGGATCTGACGCAGGGAAGAACAAAACAAGGGTGCTGACTGCATATGTGATGACACTGAATGGGTCATAACAGAACCTTCAACACTAACATTTGTAGCATTTGAGAAACCATAAGGGAAGCGCACAGAATGATGAGAAAAAATAATTGCCCAGGGAAAATGTTTCAGGGGTTTAGAAGCCCCCAGGATATGGGACCTGTTACGGGGCGCTGTTGTACAGGCAGAAAAGAAATGATAACACAGTGGTGATGTTAACTGGCCATGGTTGGAGTAAAGATGACCCCTGAGTTGCATGCGGCAAGCGGGTGCAAACATAACAACTACCATTTGTAACCTTTCGAGCAGTAGTAGCTGCTAATTACCACCAGAGATTGTCAGTCACGCCATGATGAGCAATAACATGTCGTTTTACCCCTCTTTGCAAATGAGGTGTCTTAAAAGCCTGAGTGATGGTTGGATCAGCTGAATTTAACACAGTAACAGTACAAACATGCTTAAGGACATTAGAATCATTTTGATCACAAAACCATGTAATTAATATAGGTAAAAATGCAACCATAAGGCACCATATTGCTAGCTTCTCAGCCGTCCTGAAGAAGGTCATGTTGATGCGCCGTTTAGAATGATGATGTAGAATGATGTAGAATGTAGAATGATGATGAATAAAACGATGGCAACGTGTCGTCCTTCTGTCCTCTTCTCTCCTCCTCTTTTTTTTCAAGTCAGTCAGTTCTCTGATATGTAGGGAGCATAAGCAATGAGCAAACTAATCTAATTTTTGGAACCGCTGTGTTCCACAGATTAGCTGTGTCAAAACAAACTCTGTTGTATCTGTCTCTGGAGACAAGCAACGCAAATCACTGCCCGGAATGTTATTGTGATTCCGTCGGAGCAGTGTTCTTCACCCACCTCTTCTTACTAGAAACAACTCATGTGGTGGGCCCCTGTCCTCACAGCCAGCTCGGTGGCTCAGGTGGATGATGATGATGCCAGTGTTTGATCCTTCTTGTCCTGCGATTGGTTGGTCCCCGGCGGCGGTGGCACCTTCCTGCAGTACGATGCGTGGATCCAAGGAACTCACTGTTCGACCTTCACTGCCGTGTGCGTCGTGAGGAGCACCTGGAATGGACCCAGCCAGCGTTTGGATCTCCAATGCTTTCTGCGGAAGTCCCGAATCAGAACCCAGTCTCCTGGACGGAACGAATGGAGGGTTCTTTCGGCTGCCACAGGCAATGCTTCCTTCACTGTCTGAGAGATTTCAGAAATCACCTTTGAGAGCCTAACACAATATGATAACATGTCATCATCACACAAAGAAATGGAGGGCAAGTGACGGTTTGTAGGTTCAAAGCCCAAGTTTGGCGGCCTTCCAAACAGAATTTCAAATGGACTGAGGTTAACTTTCGCCCTTTTCCTCATCCTCATATAAGTAAGGACAATAGGCAAAGCTTTGGGCCAGGAAAGACCTGTTTCTTCACAGAGTTCAAAGTTCCATTCTCCCGTTCAACCGCACCGGAGCTCTGGGGATGATATGCGCAGTGTGTCTTTAAGTCACAGCCCAAGAACTTACCCACCTCAGTCACAGCCTCGTTGACAAAGTCGGATCCATTGTCACTTGAAATCCTAGCCGGGATCCCCCAACGAGGAATAATCTCAGTCAAAAGGGCTTTTGTGACAGCATGGCTGTCAGCCTTTTTAGAAGTGAAAGCCTCAGTCCATTTACTGAACATATCCACGATGACAAGGACAAACTTCTTACCTTCAGAAGGAGTCAGTTCAATGAAGTCCATCATGATGTGGTCAAATGGCTTACCAGGAGGAGGGTGTGCACCTAGAGTTCTCTGAGGGGCACGCCCTGCATTGAATGAACAGCAGATCATGCATGATTGACAAAACCTTTTTGCATAAAAGCTGAAGCCTCTAGTGAACCACTGAGATGTTAAAGCAGCAGTCATGCTGGTGTATGAGGAATGGTCTAAGCCATGGGTTAGCTTTGCAAAGTGTGGGAAGAAGTGTTTTGGCAAGCATGGTAACTCATTTGGTCCATACCAAATGTTATTTCTGCACTTCGCTCCAGAAGAAGCCCACGGTCGCCTCTCACCAGCAGACGCAAAACTCTGCATCCCACTCAAGTCTGTGAGTGAAGAAGAACATGGGGGTGTACCGTCCTCCTTGCCCTCAGAAGAGGAAAAGGCAGTGAACAGAGGAGCTTTCCCAGCCGCACGTTTCACAGCTGCATCGGCCCTCCTGTTTCCCTGCGAGATAACATCACAAGACGCGGAGTGAGCTGCGCACCGGCACACTCAAATGACCTTGGGCAACAAGATGGCCTCTAACAAGTGTGCAACCTGCTTAGAGTTCAGAATTGGCTTTCCATCTGATTTGAAGAACTTCCTATGTTTCCATAGGGCACCAAAGTCATGAACCACACCAAATCCATACCGGGAATCCGTAAAGATGTTTACCATCTTCCCCTTTGCCAACATACAGGCCTCAGTCAGAGCCACCAGTTCAGCCACTTGCGCTGAAAAGTGTTTTGGAAGAGAACCCGAAAACAGGGTCTCATGCGATGAGCAAACAGCGAATCCCACACGATCCACACCAGTGGTGGGATCCCTGTAAGCCGAACCATCAACAACTGCAAATCTGGGTTCTCCACTGGAACATCAGAAAGATCAGGTTGGGGTGTGCAAACGTCCTCCAGCACCGACACACAGTTATGCAGTTCCCCATCCTCAAGAGTGGGAAGAAGTGTAGCTGGATTTAACACATTGCACCTCTTCACGGTGATGTTTGGCAAGTCCAGCAAGATGGAAGCGTACCTCAGCCAGCGCACTGCAGAAAGATGTGAAGTCTTTTGTTCTAGAAGAATGATGGCAACGTTGTGAGGCACAAGCACTGTTATTTCAGAATAGTCCACAATGTCATGCGATGCTAAAACAGCCCGCTCAGCTGCAGCCACTGCCCTAAGACAGTCAGGCAGTCCTGCCGCAACTGGATCCAGTTTCCCAGAATAATAGGCTACTGTTCTCAACTTCCCACCATGGTCCTGCATGAGGACAAAGGTCATGCATCCATGTTTCTCATTAACAGCCTGAACAAAAGGTTTTCTGGGGTCCAAAGACCTAAGGTAGGGGCCTGCTGTAAAGCTAATTTAAGCTGAGAGAAAGCAGACTCGGCTTCAGATGTCCAAGTAAGCTTATCAGCAGGTTGAAGACCTTTACCATGCATGATGGCACTCAGAGGAGCTTCCAGCAATGAGTAGTTTGGAACAAAGTTTCTGCAGTAAGATGTTATTCCCAAGAAAGACAGAAGGTGCTTCTTCGTGACAGGCTTAGGGATGTTTTGAACTGCAGCCACACGTTTAGGTGATAGGGTCCTGCCCTCTGAGGAGATGTGGTGACCCAAAAAGGTCACTTGAGGCTACACAAACTGCAGCTTAGATAGAGAGGCTTTGTGTCTCTCAGAATGGAGGTGTTTCAAAAGAGCAACTGTGTCCTCCTCACATTGCTGTTTTGTGGGACTACAGAGAAGAATGTCGTCAACATACTGGACCAGCGAAGTACCTGGTAGCTGCAGAGAGTCCAGACTAGCCTTCAGAGCTGCATTAAAGATAGTCGGACTCTCTGTGTAGCCTTGGACCAAACGCATGAAAGTGTAATTGGAATTGGAAATCAAACCAGTACTGTGAGTCCTTGTGGACTGGCACACTGAAGAAAGCGTTGGACAAGTCAACGACAGAGAAAAATGCAGCATTCAAAGGAATCTGCAACAAGATCGTGGTAGGGTTCGGTAGTACGGGCGTTCGACCAATTACAGCTGAATTCACCCTTTGCAAATTTAGGATGAATCTCCATTCAACTGGCTTGCCCTGGTCTCTCACCTTTTTCACAGGGAATAAAGGCGAGCTCACGGGTGAATTTGGACATTCAATGATCACCCCTTCTTTTAAAAGGGATTCGAAAACAGGTCTGATCCCCTCAACTGCTTCCTGCTTCAGAGGGTACTGTTTCTGACAGGGTCTGTAATCTGATTTAGGGGTTACGATGACTGGTTCACACCCTTTGATGAGACCAACATCATGTTTACTTTTTGCCCACAGTTCAGAAGGAACCTGGGACAGCAGGGGATGTGAAGTGACGTCTACTTCTGGAAACAGACCATGAGAAAGGAATGTTTTATTTTCTGGAACCAAATGAACTGTTCTTTGACAGTGAACAGTACCGGTGAAAGGCCTTTTGTAAGCAGATAGTCTTTGTGAAAACAGAATGTTAGGATGTTGTGGTACCACAGTCCAATCACCAATCGTTTGACATTGTGAGACAAAATTTGTTAAATCACTCCATTTCCCTTTAACGGGCTTTGCTAATGGAATGTGAGGGATTCCATTTTCTCTGAAAAATGCTAGCTGTTGAGGTAGCAAATTGATCACAAGCACAGCGTATTGGGAACTCCAATACAGTGTGGAAAAGGTTAGTTTCTCAGATGACACCCGGAACCACGCCTCCTCCGAGTCCGCATCTGGGCCCCATGACATGTGTGCTGTGCAGCTCAAATCAGTAGAGCTCTTAGTCTCTGAAAGAGGATTTACAAGCTGTTTGACTTCCTCCATCAGCTGCCCGCTAAACAGAGAGTTCTGAAATTTCCACTGGTAAGCATAAAGCAAGTTCTGCGGGCTGTATTTCACAGCACTGACCACTGTCCGATCTCCGGTGCTCACCAGAACACCTTCTGGTGTGGAGATCAGCACGATTCCCAACTCAATCATCAAATCTCTTCCCAACAGATTCACAGGGCACAGAGACGATAGCAGAAAACTGTGTTTGAAAGAACTCCCCTCCGGAGTTACGCAGGTGAGGGGTTTTGTAAACTGCTCTTTTGTCACCTGACCCGAGGCAGACAATGAGAAAACATGGTTTCCACTGAGCCGTGGAGGAATTTCAAACTCCTCTGCTCTGATCACTCAGAATGTCGCTCCAGAATTAACCATAAAGGATATTCTGTGTCCATCAACCACAAGTTCCAGAGTTGGAAAAACCCTATATGCTTCAGATCTTAAGTGAGCATAAGTCGGAACCACCTCCTCAACCCTTTTCTTCAAAAATGGTTCAGTCAAAATGTTCCTGTCCACACACTCATTTTCTGCACTTTCAAGACTCCACACAGCCGCAAAAGATTTGAAAGCAGGTACCTCATTGCGAAAAGCAGAGGATTCCAAATGTGTGTGCATGTTGATATTGTCCAGCGAGTGTGTCTCTGTATCAGGCAGAGAGGCAACACTCCCAGCTGTGTTTGTGTCTGCAAGAGCTTGCAGCTTGTTATCTGCTTGTGTGTGTGTATGTGTGCTCTCAGTGTTTCTATGTGTGGAAGCACTGTGAGGAAAAGAAGGAGAGGGAAAAGAAAGATCATTTTCAGATCCCCTATTGGGGTACTTTACCAATCTGTTGACCCCACAAGCGTGACGGCTCGCCCCCCTCCGGCTTACAGCGTTAATCTGCTTCCTGACGCCGCGAAGGGCGACCCTTACGAACCCGACAGTCCCTCTACCAATGGCCTCTTTTCCCACAGCGATGACAGACATCCTCTTGCCCCGGGTTCCCCTCATCTGGCCAGGATCTTTCTCGGTTTCTTCCTCCTCTGCCTCTCCCTTTTTGGCCTCTTTCTCCTTTGCCGATGTATTGATATGTGGAGATGGCAGCCAGATGCAGTTCTTTCTCATCTTGTCCTTTTTTGTTCTTTTTTGCTCATCCACCAGACTGGCTGCATGTCTGGCGTACTTCCGGACTTCAGACAGTTTTGGTTCCTCAGCCCACCCCACATAGGCTGCTTTGAATGCCTCGGCAACTTGTGGGAGAAGTCCTTTAATGACCGAATCACAAACCAGGGTTTCCCAAACTGTGATGTTACCGTCCACCCCCAGTGTGGAAGGTTTTTCCTGTCCACTGTGACGTGTGACACACTCTATCACCCTTTCTGTCACACGTCACAGTGGACAGAAAGGGACTTTGGACTCGTTAGCCTTCTGCTTGCAGGTGTAGATGCTTGTCATGTTGATTTTTGTAGGGAAAGTCTTCTTAATTTCTTCGGCCAGGCCGTTGACTGCAATCACGAACCCTTGATTGTCCGCATGATCCCAATCTGGGTTAAGAACTCGCAGTCCCATTTCAGGCAGTTTGTTATGAATCTTTGCCAGTTCAGTTGCTCTTAGTTTGCGTGTGAGAACCCTGCGATTCTCAGCACCCGTTAGACACAGTTCCTTGCAGAAGTCAGTGAAAGCAGTGGCAAACTTCTCACCACACAGGGTGGGATCAGGGAGAGACTTAGCGTTGTCTTCAATGTCATGTGGTGTCCAGGCCCTGAAAACCAGGTCTCGTCCATTCGGGCCCATAACTTCAACCATCGGGGCACTGATGTCCGTGTAGCTGTCAGGATGTTTGATGTCTTGTCTCAGTCCGTAGGAGCGACCCGCCCCAGCAACCCCTCTTGGTGTATCGGCCTCAGTCTTTAAGGCTGCCCGCTGCGTGGGGGCCGATGCTGATGCAGATCCCCCCGCCTCAGAAGATGTGTCGTCTGGGTGGCTGCTGCTGCTCACATGCTGGGGTTGTGGTTTGGCTTGTGGTTGCCCCGGGCCAAAGGCGTACGATTTGAGGTCTTGGTCCATCACGCTTGTGAGGGCGCTCAGATCAGGATACATGGAAGTAGAAGAGGAAGGAGGGTTATTAGACAAATCCTGTTTTTCAGAAGCTTTGTATAGAGGAGGTGTTTTCTCTCTAGTGTGTGCGCGTGTGTACGTTGCAGAAACGCCAGAGCGGAGGGGACAGAGCAATTGTCTTCATGACCACACACGCTTCCTGTCACATCCAGTCTCCCAGCCAACCGTTTACTATTTTGTTTTCTTTGCCGTCTCTCAGCTTCATCTTTCCAACATTTAAGGCATGCCCGTTGTCTCCGTATTCCCAATAGTTCTTTTTGTTTGACTGTCTTTTTTGTTTCTAATTTATTTTCTTGTTCTTTTATTTTGTCTTCAATATTTTTTAGTACTGCCATATTAAATTACCCCCCTTGTGGGAAATCTGCATGTTTAATCCAATCATTTATGCATGTCATGCTTCCGGGCCCATACTTTTTCAGCATGAAATCGAACGTCTCACCCTGGGGCAAGGCTTGACCCTGAGAACTCTGCCTTTGACCCATTACACGGACTCTTCTGCTTCCAGACTTATTTCTTTTCTTTTTTTTATTATTATTATCTACTTGTCCTTAGCACGATCGACCAACTAAGCTGCGAACGTCTTCGCAACAGTCAAGGACTTAAGCATCCCTGCCGCTTTCATCCACAACAGAAGTGGACAGCCTCTTGCACAAAACCAAGACAAGAGGACTTTAATTGACCAGCTGCAAACTACTCAGCCCGGTCACCCGTTCTCCAGGTGAAAATCGTACTGCCCCTCCTCCCCCCAGCGGGAGAGTCCGTATCACAGCTGAAAACGTATTTTAATTGAAAATTTGAATTTTAGTTTAATGTTAAAGCTTTAAAACTGGTCTGGATTGTGAGTCCTACTTTATTTGCTCTAAAGATTAAACATTATTCAATATTTCTATAGGTTTCCTTAATTTCTATTTTGTAGGTTAAAGTTTTGCAGTATTGGCACTGTTATCTAAAAAAAATTCAGTATTTTTTCTCTAACAACAATGAGCTACCAAGCATTTTCCCCTTAAGCAATTGCATTTAAAGAAAATGCTGGAAAGTAACTCTCTTACCGTCTCATGAAAAGAAAGGTTCGAATCGGATCCCGCGCCGACGCTCCAGAGCCGCCCCGAGATCAGGAGCCCGTCCTCGTCCCTTGAAAATCCGTTCGGGGTAACAGAGACTGGATAAACTTCTCCGGGCCGGCCTAAAGTGCTCCTGTCCCCGGATCCCCTGGCCCGCCGGTCGGAGATGTTGTTCGTTGACGCCAAATTGTTATGGGAGTTCTGAACAGATAACTGACTTCCCTGAGTTACTGAAGAAGGAGACGTTGGAGTGATACAGTTCCAGCACTTTATTGAGAAACAGAACAGAGCAATACATGGACAAAGCATTCGCACTGCGCGGCTGCAGCCTAGCGTCTGCCCCTGTCTCTGCCCGACCTCGCTTTCGGCTCTCCCTAATACTGCACCGTGGCCTTGGCAGGAGACAAAAGTAAGACAGCCCATCCTAGACAGTCGTCAGCCATACAGTGTTATGCTGCAGCATTTGGCCTTGCACTCAGTAACAGTGGATTACATACACAGACATCTTGTCTCCTGGCTCTGCGTCCGAGAGGCAACAGGTCACTTTGACTGTAGGGCAAAGATTAATACAACACTGTTTTGCTTCGCCATCCTTCGATGGTGTTATGAGCCTTATTCCCGCATCAATATGGTATATTAATGCCTGTTTTTAAGGGAATTTGGTAACTTTATGTTGTAACTTCTTAGCCACAGAGTTGCTACAGCGACCCCTAGTGCCCAGAGGTAGAATTGCATAAACAAAGGCAAGCGATTCTGAATTAAATGATTTTACAGGACAAACCAGTCCTCAGAATATTATTTCATAAAATAATGTTCTGGTTAACTTGTGCTTTGCATTGTGAATGGGTTGAAACACATCTCAAATGTTGTTCTGAATTAGTTAAGCTAATTTAACCACGATTCACATTGTCTAAGGTGACATTTGGTTCTCTAACTTTCATGGGTTGAAATATATGACAAATGACATATGACGAAACATATGACAAATGTTTTTTTCTAACTCCATTCCATGTTTTTTTTTATCAGATCTTCAGTGAACAAGGATTCACTGAAGTATTCTGGTTATGATCAACCACTCTTGTTTTGTCTTTTGTTTTGTTTTTTTTGCATGTAAATAGTTCCTTAGCTTAGCTTCTTTTATCTTCATTTTGCTTGGTAGTTTAGTTAAGTTTCACTAGCCTAGTACAGAGGATTCATTAATCGAAATATTGTGTTAATTCAGGTAAACAGCATTACATAGTGATGTTTTCTGGATGTTCATTTTATTTATATTGTTAAATTCTTGAACTTGAAAAGAAGTTGCCACTCCTTTATTCTGTGTGTGTGCAGGTTTTGCTGTTAAAAAGATCGCTAGTGCTCGAATTCATCCCTTTCAACCATTGTCTTGATATCAGCTTAAGAGCTGATAATCACCAGACAATACTTAAGAGACAGAGGGTTATTTAATAAACAATTAAATAACTTTAAACAGTGTATAATTGCACAACAGTAATGACGTCCCTTCTGTGAGCCTTCGTAAATACAGCTTGAACTGCACACATATCAGAATATAACCTGTAACGTTTTTAGACCTTTAGGAAAATAAAAGTTAACAAAAAAATTTCTCAGCTAGTGATAATAAACTTTACTACAAAGAGCTTAAATTCAGATGCTTGAATCAATCAAGGTATCTGTTATAACCAACAGTCCCAGAGTAGATTTAACTATAAAGTTAAGCTTACTAACTGATCCGAAAAATTTGTTGCACACCTGTCTCCAGATGCTGTGATTTATCCTCATGTTTGCTTAAACCACATGTCTTAAATGGAAAGTCCAAAGTTATGCGCTTTCAAAATTAACGTCCAGGAAAGTTAGATGCTCAAATATCTAACCTAAGGTGCTTTGCATATTTGTCTAACAAGACATTTTAAAAGCTTACTTGTGTTGTGTAGAACATATTTGTCTCCAGATTTAACTCCTTGTTAATCTGATGTGTCACCCTATTTATGTGGAAAGGGGGGTGATGCTCTTAAAGCTAAAAGTGCTAATTTCCCTTAAAAGAAAGGTGAGAAGCACAAGCTAAAAAGCTAGTAATTCCTTAAAAGGTGAAGCCTTGCCCAAAAGCTAGTAAACCCTAAAGAAAGGTATGCAGTCGCTCCAGAGCTCGTAAGTCCTAAAGGTTTAGCATCTTAACACTGAAAGAATAGTGTTGTCATAAGTCGCACGTTGAACGGTCAACCTGCGCAACTGTTTCTACACACACAAATAAGTATTTGCAAAATGTATGTTTCAACATAAATGCATAGCTAAGCATGCACCGGCTGGATGTTATGTTATTTTGAAAGTTTTGTCATAACTTTTGTTTGTTTTGTGTTAGCAAGATGGAGCCAGAACGTCTCACATCTGAAGCTGCACCTGTGGTGGACCATGCAGACATAGAGAGGCAGAAGGTTGTCGTTGCCGACATCATCAACTTATCTGCAGATAAGTTAAATAATTTAAACAGTCTTAACCTTGCTAAATGCGATAAAATGATTAAGGAACTAATGGATTTTTATTGCAAACCCAACTACAGATGCTCTGATTACAGATGTTCTTTGCCAGATCACCCTGCTGCATCAGCAAAGATCCCAACTGAAAGCTAAACAGCTTCTTCAGTTACAGGCTGAGCATCAGATTGTTTTAGACAGAGTGAGTGCTGCCAGAGTGTAGAGTCTTAAACCTTCAGACAGGAAACAGGCCTAAGAAAAGACACAAAGTCAGTTCTCCAGTGATCCAGCAGACCAAAAGGTTTGAAGACAGGTTGCCACGAAAGCCTAGGCAGCCAGATGAAGGCCAACTCTTTTACAATGCAAGATCCCAAAGACATATTGGTAAAAGGTGGAACCGTTCCAAAGAAATTATCACAAAGGAAAACTTTGAAAGTATCTGCCGAGATTTTCTGACCGAATTTGTCGCATGTTTAACGAGATTAAACGGCAAGCTGATTGAGTCCAAAGCAACCACGCAACTTATCATGCCTCAGCGTGATGAGGTCAAAATTTATTTCTAGCACGGTTTATTCTGTTTTAACCCTTTCTTATTGTTCTAGGATTTAAGAAGTGGAGGTTAACCATCAGTTTACCACGGTGTTTAGAATTTGTACCAAATTGCTTTTGTTTTTTTTTTGTATTTTTTCCTCCTTGGGTTGGAATTTTAGTGTGTATGTCTAAATATTTGTAGCACATCCAAGGGATGGATGTCTGAATATTTTATAGTTAGGGACAGCTCCCTGCCCAACATGCCTCAATCCTTCCAAGACACACTCTTTCCCATGGAACTGAACTTTCAATGACTATCCTCTCGTCGACAGGAACCAAAGTGACTTTTGTCATTCCAGATCATGGTGTATGGACTTGTGGTAAATCCGAAAATGGAGAATCGGATCTGCCGTTTTCTGATTTAAAGGGGGGAGTGTTGTGCAATAACGCCATGATAAATAATTGATAGGGTTATTAAAGATAACCCCTTTTATCCTAGAACAAAAACCACACAACACAAGTTTTAGACTGTTCTATAGAAGAGGACAGAAGATGAACCCAAACGGAGAACTGTACTCCCTGAAAGCTTGGTATTGTCTGTGTCTGGTCATTTCTGTCCAGACAGTATTTAGATGACTTAGTAACTTAATTCATTACACCCAACACTGTATAAAAGTAATTAAAATGTAAACTTACGCACTGACTCAAGCAGCTATTTTCACCCAAGCTAACTCTCTCTCCTTCGCCGCTGCAGCCGTGTTGCTTTTTTTTTTTAAATACATGCTCAAATTCTGCATATGCTTGCATAAGCACATCCAGTTCTGCTGGTGAGAAATATGCACACCTTTTTTTGTCTGACGCTGTTGCCATGGTGACTCGTAATATCTGCGCTCCATTGATAATGGCTTTTTATAGTTGTGGTGCATGCACTTAACTCAGAGTCAGCCAACTCAGAGTTGATTGAACTAACTAATTTCAGCTGTTCTGAAACCCAAAACTCAAAGTTTCCCATCTCAGGCTAAGTTAACTGAGAGTTCAAGTTTTAACTCAGAGTTGGTTTAACCTCCTTATTGAAACAGGCCCCAGGTAGCTGAGGACTGAGTGAGGTTTAAATAAACGGACAAACAGGTGAGCGGAGTGAAACTAATTAGTCTTAGGCAGGTGGAAGCAATTACAGAGCTGACATGAACTGAAAAATAAACCTAAGACCGAGAATAATAATGAAACTAAACAAAGCACAGAACTAAAAACAGAACAAATACAGAGACCAGATAACAAACTATAAACAAGACTCCAGAACCAAAAATAAAAACACAAATAAACCCTGAGACAGGGAAGAGCTAACTTAACCAAATAATAAACAAAAGCCAGAACATTACACCATCATCTAAGACTGGGTATCCATACTCCCTTTTTATCCCATTGATTCTTTTTATCATCCCCCACACTTTACCAATGTCTGTCTCCCTCCTTACTGAACAACAAAGCTTCCTCCAGTATACTTTCTTTGCACTTTTTATGATTCTCCTTACATTTAGACTTAGACTTAGACTTAGACTTTCTTTATTGTCATTTTGTATACACAGAGTGCATACAGAACGAAATTTCGTTTTCACACAGCTCAGAAATATTGCAGTAACTCTACAGGATACCTTGCAGTGAATTACAGTACAGGATAAAGTGCAGTGATCAATCGCAGTCACTTACAGGATAAATTTCAATTTACTTCCGGATAAAGTGCAGCAGTGAACAGTAGGCAGTTGAAATGTAAACAATGTAAACCAAATGTAGACAAATATGCAGTAGGGTGCAGCAGTGATTTAAAAGTAGACAGTTGCATTGTACACAGTTTTGCAGTACGTTTCCGGTTAAGGTGCAGCATCAATTTTGCAGGATACAATGCAATGTGCAAATGTGCAAATCAGCGAATCTAGTGTGGTACACTTTTGTACTTCAGCAGTTCAACAGTCTGATGGCAGCAGGGAAAAAGCTTTTGCAGAACCTAGTGGACCTGCAGCGGATGCTGCGGAACCTCTTTCCAGAGGGCAGCAGGGAGAATAGTCTATGGTGGGGGTGTGAGGGGTCCCTGATGATGTTACGGGCTCGAGACACACAGCGCTGCGATGAAATGTCTTTAATGGAGGGAAGAGGAGCCCCGATGATCCCTTCTGCTGTCCTCACCACTCTCCTCACGTTCTTCCAGTCGGAGGCACTGCAGCCTCCACACCACACAGAGAGACAGCTGGTCAGAATACTCTCTATGGTGCTTCTGTAGAAGGTCGTGAGGATGGGCGGGGGCAGGCGGGCTCTCCTCATCCTCCGCAGAAAGTACAGTCGCTTCTTTGCCCTCTTCACCAGTGACGTGGTGTTCACAGTCCAGGTGAGGTTGTCCGTGATGTGCACCCCCAGGAACTTGGTGCTGCTGACCACCTCCACCGCTGAGTTGTTGATGAGCAGTGGAGCATGGTGAGGCCGGTTTTTCCTGAAGTCGACGATGAGCTCCTTCGTCTTCTCCACGTTCAGGATCAGGCTGTTGTCTCTGCACCAGCCCACCAGCTGCTCCACCTCCTCTCTGTAGTCCTGGTCGTTGTCGTCTCTGATCAGGCCCACCACCGTTGTGTCGTCTGCAAACTTCACGATGTGATTGGTGGTGAACCTGGGGACGCAGTCGTGTGTCATCAGGGTGAACAGCAGGGGGCTCAGGACGCAGCCCTGAGGGGAGCCCGTGCTGAGGGTGACGACATCAGAGGTGTTCTGTCCGAACCGGACTGACTGAGGTCTGTTGGTGAGGAAGTCTAGCAGCCAGTTTCGTAGGGGTGTGTTGAAGCCCAGATGCTCCAGTTTTTCCCACCAGATGTTGTGGGATGATGGTGTTGAACGCTGAACTGAAGTCCAGGAACAGCATCCGCACGTGCGTGTTCTTCTCCTCCAGGTGTGCCAGGCTCAGGTGAAGAGCAGAGGAGATGGCGTCCTCAGTGGAGCGGTTCCGTCGGTAGGCAAGAGCTGTGTTCGGCTGCTGCCGCCAGGGGCGCCGCCGGAAGTAACATCACCATTTGCTGGTGATTTTTTATATTCAATAAGATTCTGAAAACAACGATTCCATTTTAACAATTTAAAAGCTTTATTTCGAGATTTTATAGCTCTTTCACATTCCTTTGTCCACCATGGTACAATCTTACTTTTACGCTTACCTGCATTCTTCTTTATTGACTTCTCTGCAGCCTCTAGAACTACTTTACAAAATGAAATATTTAAATTTTCAACATCTTCATTTCTATCAATTTTTCCAATACCTTGATCACTAATATTTCTAAATTTATCCCAATCAGCACTACTAAATTACCATTTTTTTCAACCCAACTGTTTCATATTTCTCTAGATTCAATCCTACTACTGTTACAATAGGATAATGGTCACTTCCTACTGTTGTTCCTCTGACTACTTCCCATGTACAAATGCCTGCTAATGAGTGTGACACCAATGTGAGATCTAGTGCTGTTTCTGTACCCGCTCTGATATTAAATCTTGTTCCACTTCCATCATTTAAACACACTAAATGTGTCATATCCATCAACTCCTCAATCAACATCCCATTAGCATCATTACTGTTACCCCATAAAGTGCTATGGGCATTCAAATCCCCACAACAAATCACCTTCCCTCCTAACTGTACCACCAGTTCCTCCAGCAACTCTAATGACATTGTTTTACATGGATTATAAAAATTAACAACTTTATTATTTCCTTCTTTAGTCCATAATTCAATTATTAAATATTTCAACTCTCTTCCTTTCCCTAAAACTCTATGTTGTATTCCTTGTTTTATAAATATTATACATCCTCCTCCACTACCATCCCCCCTATCTCTACGGATGCTATCATATCCTTTAATAACAAACTCTAATTTTGATTTAAGCCATGTTTCTTGAACACATATGATATCTGGTTTATTTTTTAAATCTCTAATAAATCATTTAAACTCCTGACCATTTGCTATTAAGCTTCTTGCATTCTATCATACAATAATCAGTTTGCCTTATCACCTGGGCCTCCCGCTTTTCCATCTGCTTCAAGTGTTGTTTTGATATGCTCCCAAGATATATCTTTTATGCCCAAAAACTTCTCAGCTCTTTTAACTATTATTTTAATTTTCTCGGTTTTGTGTTTAACTTGATCGGAAAAGTTGATCACATATGCTACAAACAAAATAATCTTATCTACTGACATTCCTGGATTTGTTTTCACCTGGTTCTATTCTCGACACCTGGATAACATTGTCAGTATCCACCCTTCCTTTTTGTCCTTGTACTTTCTTCACTGCTTCTGCATAACTTATGTTGTTAACTGTTCTAACCTGCTGTATTTCCACAGCCCTCTTCCTGACTTCACATCCACCATATGTTACCCTGTGTTGGCCACCACAATTACAACATTTATCCTGGACATTTTCCTTACATTCTTCCACTCTATGCTCACCTCCGCATTTAGGACATCTCTGCTTCCCTTTCCAGACTACTGCTGTATGCCATATATCTGGCATTTGTAACACCGTAGCGGTGGAGGAATGTAGGGCCTAACTGGAAAGCTCATGCAACCTATTTTCACTTTCTCTTCAAGTACGGACTCCTGAAACTCCAGAAGCACTGACAAGCTCTCAACCCTTTCTCCATTTACTCTTCTCAACAGTCTCTTAATTCTGCTCACTTCGCCTCCAATTATACTGCACTTGACTTCATCTACAGGTTTCCCTGTTATCACCCCCTTGTAACTCTACTGTAACCCACGTTCTTTCTCTCACTAACTATTTTCTTACACACACTTTCAACTTCCCAGGCTTTGTTTTTCTGTTCCTCCGTCTTACATGTTATCAACAAGCTTCCACCTCTCAAAATCTTTGCCATTTCCACATCTCCCAGCTTCCTTTTTAACTCCCTAGACACTGCTATTGGACTTAAACTCACATGCTCATCTTCTTTCCTAAATTTGGGGATAATTTTAAATTCCTTTCTCACAACCCTTTTCCGCACAAGCCCACTTCCTTCATCAGAACTGTTCTCTTCCAAACTATGTTTACTTCTTTGGCTCAACATGTATCCTCCATCTCCTCTGCTTACCCATGTTCCTCCTCCCCTGTTAGCTACTAGATTCCAGTCGCCGCACTCCATTTCCTCATCTTCCTCTACCTCTCTTCTGTCTTGGTCTCAGTGCTTCAAGATGTTGCTAAACAGTACATAAGACAGAAGACAGATAGCAGTATGATATACAGCACGTCAAACATCACTTTAGATGGCACCATGTATGATATTGGAAGGTTTGTGTCTGTGGGTGGGACAAGAAGGAGGACTGCCTCAGTTTAGCAGAATTGAGCAGATTTTACTTGTACAGTGATGTACTGTTTCTGTGCCGACAACACAAGTCATGTTACATTGAGCACTTGAGAGCGTACAAACTTTACCCTAGAAATTTAACTGTCAAAAAACATATTAGAACTAATTGACAGTTTACCCATTTCTGTGTACCATGTTGAAGGTCAACTTCTGTTGACACCCAAGTGCTTTATGCAGCTGCACAGAGCCTAATTTATGCCCTGTGTTCAAAATAACTACAAAGCATCTGATTCTGAGACAAAAGTGAAGATCACAACTTTCATTCTAAGTTTTTGATTTGGTGAATGAAGGTGTAAAGATGATATTTTAGACTTTAGAAGTTTTTTTTCATTCCTTTTATACCTTTCCTTTGCTGTCTGCTCTCTCAAAGAAAATTGTAGTTTGGAGGAGTTGACTCAATCAGAATAGCTTCTTCATTAAATTAATTTAACCATGTTTCTGTTAAAAACATAAAATCAACATTATTGTCAGTAATGAAGTCATTATTTAAAATTAATTTCCCTCACTGAAATCTAATGTTTAATATAGCCAGTTTATATGACTTAGTGGTTAATATTGTCTCTGTGGCAGGTTGCATCTGACAGTTTGACCTTTAAGTATGATTGTTTATTCCTGTTTGTTATCATTTGTTTTTCTTATTTCTGCCACATATCATCACAAATATTCCATATTCTCCGACAGAAGGTCAAAGCTGATGCTGGAAACTATGATGTCTGATAAGGTTGCTGCTAGGACCTGGAAGGCTCGGCGGATCTGCTGTCTTTGGAGGATGCTGGTTTAGTCACAGAGATAGGGTTATCAGAATGGCTATGTGGAGAGGATGTCAACTGTAGGCTAATCTTAAAAACTTTGTTCATGTTATGAGTGAATTCCAGAAAGGGTACATCTGGGCTTTGTGGCGAAAAAGGGGAGGTGTGTGCAGTCTGGACCGGTGTCCGTGGGGATGGAGGTTTTGGGTTCTCTTTAGAAGTTAAAGGTGTCATGATATTTTTTTAGGATGAACCCGGACATAGCTTGCACACACAAGGGAAAGATGTTAAGAGTTTATTTTACAGTTGGATGTGGAATGACATGAATAAACCAAAGTCTGTTTCCAAGCAGAGTTGTTGGGTGCAGAAGCTGGCTGACAGGAGTAGTGCAGAGAGAACTGACCAGGACCTGATGACTTCACTTGAAGTCGCAGGAAACGAAAAGCAGAGCGTCGGAGCGGGTGGCTGGAGACCTAGACGGATTGCCTGAGCCGAAGACTGGAGACGAAGGCAGAGCGTCGGAGCAGGAGACTGGAGATCAGGGCGGAGTGCCTGACCCGAAGACTGGAAGCCGAGGCAGAGTGACAGAGCCGAAGACTGGGAGCCGAGGCAGCGCCGCCGACTGGAGCCGAGGCAGCGCCGATGACTGGAGCCGAGGCCGCGCCGATGACTGGAGCCGAGGCAGAGCCGATGACAGGAGCCGAGGCAGAGCCGATGACTGGAGCTGAGGCAGAGCCGATGACAGGAGCCGAGCTGGAACGGAGCTTCAGGCTGTGACTGAGCTAGAACAGAGCTGAAGCAGAGTCTCTGGCTATGGCTAAGCAGGAACAGAGCTGAAATAAAATCTCTGGCTGTGACTGAGCAAAAACAGAGCTGAAGAAAAGTCTCTGGCTGACTGAGCAGGAACAGAGCTGAAATAAAGTCTCTGGCTGTGACTGAGCAAAAACAGAGCTGAAGCAAAGTCTCTGGCTCACTGAGCAAAAACAGAGCTCACATAGGATTACTGGCTGAGACTGAGCAGGAGTTGAACACTACGGACCGGCAACGAGAACAGACTGAGGTAAGTACATATAGTGGTGACAACAGGTGGAAATAAATCAGAGACAATTGCAGCCTGACAGGTGGAACCAATCAGGCTGCGCAGGGAAGGGAGAGAGGCAGGGAGGCTCATTATGCAGCCTACAAGCTGAATACTGACAAAAGGGGAGTCCTCTTTTTGTCTTGTTGAGATCTGGGATGAATTCTCCTGTAATTGTGATGTAGTCTCTTTCTGTGTCATCTTTCTGCTTATCTTTATCTTGGCTTGTCTTGGCTGTGCTGGGCTTATCATTTGTTTTGGCACTGGTTGAGCTTTGTTTTGGGACAAAGCTGATGGTGCATGGTTCACAAAATACAAGATGTTTGAAATCAGGCGTTTTGCACCTGATCTATTTAGAGCGAAACCATCTTAAGCAGATGTCTCCTCTCCCAAAGCATGTGTAAAGTTGTCTATGAAGGTTACAGATGTTTGTTTTCATGTTTTTTCAGCCATTGGTTTAGCATCAGAACTCTTGAAAAAATCTCATCTCTACAATTATTGTGCATGTGAGGGCCACTGAGAAACACCTTGACATTAAGGCCATCAACTAAATTTAGCAGACAAATGTAATCCTCTTTCAATACTTCTGATTTTTTTATCCGGATGGTGTCGCCCAAGGCCTCAGTTTGTACTATGAGTTTTTCCAGGGTCTGGCATTCTCTCATGATCCTTCGAAGTATGTCTAATACATTAGACACCAGGTCAGAGTTCAAACAGTTTAAATAAATCAACACCTGTGTGTTTTTCTGGTTACAGAAATTTTTAATTTCACTTACAGATCCATTGCATAATGTAATGCCAGTTCAAACGTGACGAGACTGCATTAATTCGGGACATGACGGACTGCGTTTCCCATGATGCAATGTGGTCAAAATGGCCACCAACTCCCATCATGCAACACGGCCTAAAATGGCCGCCGCCCTAACAACGGAGCGGAGAGATAACGTTGCTAGGCAAAGTTGATAAAACTCGTTCACGCACGAAAATCTGCCTTCTTTCTCTGGCACACCGCCAACCTGAGAAGACACACAGCTGTACTACGTTGATTAATTACCCACACGCCACGTGCTCGAGTTTCTCGCTGGGCCGAGATTTTTTGAAGCAAGCTTATCCGTGCATTAATTATAGCAGGAGGTCGACTCTAAAAGGTACTTTTAATTCCCTCTGATCAAATACTGGAAGCCGCCTTATCTCCCAGTGATCGAAAGAGGACAACGCTTTTGCTGGGCCGAGCAAAGCGACTGTGAGCCCGGAGGAAGAAACGAAAGAGCCTCCTCGCCCGTCCCTGCTGCTGCCCGCTGCGGTGCATTCAGGATGCCGCATGATCCGGAGCACTCACGGATCCAACCAGGACTTCACTCAGAATCCCCTCAAAGTAACGGGGTTCTCCCTTTTTATTTCTTTTTCATCCACAAGGTGTTTAGAAGTGCCTCGGCAGATGTAGGAACTTTGTAGGTGTAGGTTAATGCTTCTGTTACTCCAAGACGGAGTTTAGGTTTATTTTGCTGAATATTTTCTTTGTATGTGCATGCATTTTACAACTGATTTTGCTGTGTTGATTGTGGTTTATCAATAACCCCGCCGTGGGTCACTGCTTCAGTTTCCATCTTCTTCCCTGCTTTTCCCCCCTCTCTTTTCGCTTCTCCTTATCAGTGCAATCTTTTTGTCCGAGCTCAATTCGCGGTCTTTGCTTAAACTCCCAGTTAGCCGCGCCCTCTCAAAGCGAGGCATTACCCCATCAGCGTAAGCGTGGTTACGTCATTAGGACCTCCCCTCACGCATCACACAAATTGGTAGACCATACGTCATCGTAGCAGCCATCTTGGGAGGGTGTCGTACGACTGAACTGTAGGGAGCTTAGCTGAACTAGCTTTTGTAAGACATCAAGGCATCCAGTGGGACTCTCGAAGCTGTTCTGTCTGTCAATGCTGATACGTCAAATGCCAGTGTTTTGAGGGCGGTGTTAAACAACTGTGAGTTGAGTTAAGATCTGCTAACCGCACATTTTAATCCATTGTTTATTTTTGTTTTGTTCTTTTATTTCCACATATATGTTTTGCATGTTTAGTTTTTAGTAGCGAGTAAGAATTCCAAAGTTTTTGAATCAGAGAATTACTGTAACAGGGAATTGCTTTTGGTTCAATAAAACCAACAACTGCGGAATAGAAATTGTTTTGTGTTCAATCCAATTCACAGTTGCATGGTTATTCAGAAATCAGAGCTAATCTCCTTTGGAGTTAACATCTGACATTAATACAGAGACAATATCATTGGATGGTGATAAGGAATAAGGATTTAAACTCTAATGAAAGAGCCTCCTCGCCCGTCCCTGCTGCTGCCCGCTCCGGTGCATTCAGGATTTAAACTCTAATTGCAGTTATATTCAGCTGAACTGAATATATATTAGTTGTTATTTTTTTAGTTTTTGTAGTTTATTAGTTATTATAATTATTAAATATTTATTGATCTGATTTAATTTTGCAATGGTACAATTTGTTGGTCAAACATGTTTACAGTTTAAACAAGGATTTATTTTTTTTTAATTTCAGGCATTGATGCATTTAAAATCTTTTCTGTTGCAGACTTAAAACACGATTTAATAAAGTTATTCTTTGTAAGTTTGACCATATGTCTTTCTTTTTTTCTTTAATGTTAATAAGGATAAAATGTTATGCAGGGATGGATAGTCACGGTGGGCAGTGGGGGGCGCGAACAGTTTTCTTCTTGCTAGGGGGGGCGTAACAGAAAATAATTGAGAAGCACTGATTTAGACCAAGAACTAGCGAAGGTGAAAGACGCGCATTTCTTTTCCACAGTGGACGTGGCTAATGGCTTTTGGACAATGAAGGTGGGTCAGGCTGACCAGTACAAGCTAGCATTCTCTTTCGGGAGCCACCAGTACACCTGGAACAGATGCCCGTTTGGGTACTCTAACTCCCCAGCCGAGTTCAACATCTTTCTCCATAAAGCCATGTCAGATGCTGCAACACGCGGGAACCTCATTTATGTTGACGACATCCTTATGAGAAGCCGAACGTTTGAAGAACATTTGGCAGAACTCAGACACGTCCTAAGACAACTGACCGCTGCAGGAGCTAAGCTAGCTCTTACCAAAGGCCAGTGGTGCAGGACGAAAGTCGACTATGTGGGTCTAACAGTAGGCCCAAATGGCATTGAACCCCAAGCTAATAGGATCCGAGCCATCCAAGACATTACCGCTCCAGGAAATGTCTCCGAGCTCCGAAGCTTCTTAGGGGTTCATTGAGGATTATGCCGAAATGGCCAGGCCACTCACTGAACTGCTATGTAAAGACGTGCCGTTCAACTGGGGGGAGCCTCAAGAACTGGCATTCCAGCTCTTAAAGCAGAAACTCGTTTCTGCCCCCTGCCTGGCATACCCAGACAAAGACAAAGAGTTTTATCTGGAAGCCGGTTTCTCTTCACAGTGCCTGAGCGCCGCGCTAAAACAGAAATACGATCAAGACACACGGGTAGTGGCATACGCGAGTAGACCACTGAGCAATGTAGAGGTCAAGTTCTCAGACTGTGAGAAAGCCCTTCTATCAACAGTTTGGGCAGTGGAACATTTCCGCAGCTACATCAGAGGTCAGAAAGTGATCATCGAGACATGTCATCAGCCAGTTACCTTCCTGAACACCGAACGTTTAAGAGAAGGCAGGGTGTCCAACAGTCGCATTGCAACATGGATGATGGCACTCCAAGGCTACAACGTTAAGTTAAAGTACAGCCAGAACAACAGAATGGTGCTGGGGCAGGGGTTAGCAGAGTGCAAACACTGCAAGTGCGACACAGAAGCCATGACCCTCACCGTCCCAGCCACCTTTGGGAGCCCTCCATCGACCCACCGTTACTTTGACGAAAACGTGTGTCATGGGCTCCCAAGAGTCTACACAGATGGCTGCGCTTACATGCATGAACACCAACTCTGAGCCGGAGTAGGGATTGTCTGGGTGGGACGCGACTCCACCGAACCTAACCACTACCGGTTGGGACCCAAAACCAGCCAGTATGCTGAAGTCGCAGCAGTGCTCAGCACCATCCAGCAGGCAGCAGCCATGGATGTGAAACAATTGGTGATCTGCTCCGACTCCAACTATGCTCGGCTCAGTTTTGTCTCCCACCTCCCATTGTGGAAAGGAAACGGGATGAAAAACGCCAGAAACAAGGAGGTGAGGCACTCGAAGCTATTCCTGGCGTGTGACCGTCTAACCACCAACAACGGCATGATCGTCTACTGGAAGAAGGTAAAGGGACACTCCCGCACTCTGTGACCAGACAAAGACGGAAACGACGAAGCAGACCGTTTGGCCAGACTGGGAGCCGAAAGCATAACCCCATGGGAATTCCAAGAAGATGTCAGCTCTTCTCCAGATCCACAGACCGTCTGCGCCATCACCAGGCGACAGACCAGGGAAAGACAGGAGAACCCCCAAAACTCCGGGGAAATCCTCTGCCTGGGACGCAAACCAGACGACAAGGACCTGTGTACGATGCAGGGCCATGACCCGACCCTTCACGTCCTCCGAGGTCTGATGGCTAACGGTCCACCAACAGGAATAACACCGCCACCAAACGGAGGAACTAAAGAACTGAGGGCGTTCCGCCGCAGCTTACCTCACCTGAAGCTGGAAAAAACCTATTGGTTTACTTCCAAAATGGAAATGGCCCACCCCAATGGGTCGTTCCGGTGAACCATCGCGGGATCATATTGGCACACGCCCACCAGTAGGAGGACACAGAGGCTACAAAGCTACTGTAAAAACCCTCCAACAGGTGGCGTACTGGCCTTCAATAGCGCAAGACACCCAGGAGTACGTACAGGGCTGTTTGACCTGCTGCCAATTTCAACCTACACGACCGCTCAACCGAGCTCCGCTTCAGCCGTCCACCAAACTCTCCTCACAGGGAATGGAGCCTAACTCCACCCCCAGCGAAGAGAACAATGCATAGCATTACATAGGACAAGTGCATGTTCAACTAGGGCATTTTAAACATGCACCAATAAACAAATAAGCGCCCATATACAATTTAACCTCTGTAATTCAGACCTCTCTGTTGCAGGATGGAGATCATCTGGATGGTTATAATCCTTGTCGGATCATCAGTGAGCCGATCGACTAACGTGGTGGAAATGGGACCCCCGACCGGTACGGCCCTCCAGGACACGCCAGACTTCACACTCAAAGAGTTTTTGTACGACTAGATCCATGGGATGTGTACAGAAAACACGTACAACTCCCCCCACAGCTCAGTGAAGGAAGACCGCACGGAACTCAGGTCCACGACGCTGTAGAACACACCAAACAGGTTACCATCCTTATTCTCAGAGAACTGCAGAAATTCATGGTAACCGAAGAAGACCTTGGTGTCAGTAAACGCCCTAAAAGATTTTTAGGAGGACTGATAGCTTCCGTAGCAGCGATCGGATCGCTTTTCTCAGTTGGTCTTTCAGCAGCGAATTCCGTCAGCCTGAAGACCGTCCAGAGACACGTACAAGAGCTAGAAGAAGAAATGCCAGAAATCCAACAGAGACTCCTCCTACAACAGACCTTGTTAAATATCATAACTAAAACACTTCAGGGTACAATGGTTACTGTAAATCTACACTCTGCACTCCTCAATAACACCATGCATGCTTTGGAAACGCTCACAGAAGTGGTAAAGAATGACATGATGTATACTCAGGTTGTTAGAGATTTAATGCAGGACCTCACTCGAGGGGTTAGTTCATCCATAAATAGCCTTGCTGAAGGACGGATTCCTCCGTACCTGGTACCAGTAGATTTGGTCGAAAAGGTTCTCAAATCTGCCTCTAGTGAAACACTGCAACCACCACAAACACACCTGGCGTGCAATTCCAATATTTGTAAATCCTGACAACTTGGAGATAGGATTTATGCTAAACCTTCCCATCATTGAAAGAGCTAATGTGTATAGGCTTAAATCATTATTGAATGTCAGTTTTTGGCAAGGTGAGACCCACGTACACCTACAAACCCCCTCAAAATTGGCCTATCATGATGCTGACCCCAAACTTTATTTAGTCCCTAATTTGGATTTGTGTACCAAAACCAAAGACATCCACTGGGTATGCCCAAGCAACCCATTTATCAGAGACGTTACCAATTACCTGTGTGGTCTAAGGAATGAATCTCCTGAACAGAACTGTCAGGCTAGAATGACCCTTAAAGATGCAGGTGTGGAAACCAAAATTGAGCGGGCAGGTAACCGCTGGCTCGTTAGCACCCCAGAGGCAGAAGCCCTGTTATCTTACGAGCAGCATGACACAGTTACTAGACTAAAACTGCCCAACCAAACCATTTTCTGTTCCCCACCTCAAGGTGCTGTAGTCCACATTGGAAACATGGTTCTGCATCACCTTGACGTTGACAAATATGACTCAGAGATTGAAATAATAGATGTCTTTAAGGGATACAATTTCAGCATTGATGTCGGCATTGAAAGACAGCTCTTTCTCCACCACTTTTTGCCATCTTTATAGAACCTCTAGCAGCAACAATCAGACAAACAAAAGCTGTAAAAGGTATAAAATGCATGAAAATAGAGCAAAAGATTAGTCTGTACGCGGATGATGTATTACTTTATCTCCAGCATTCAAATAATTCTCTTTTACAAGTAATTAGAATACTAGAATCTTTCTCTAAAGTATCAGATTACTCGTTAAACTGGTCTAAATCTACGGTACTGTCAATTAATTGCTCTCTCGGAAACTCCCTAAATTTACAAATGCAATCAGGAAATATTAAATATTTAGGTATTACTGTGTCGAATAAATTAACAGATTTACTTAAACTTAACCATGCCCCACTTTTAAACAGGATAGAAGAGGACCTTGAAAGATGGAAATCGCTTCCAATCACACTTATGGGTAGGGTAGCTTCAATAAAAATGATGGTCCTACCTAGAATTAATTATTAATTTTCAATGGTCCCCAATAAACCATCATCTGACTGGTTTAAATCTCTAGACTCTGCCATTTCTAAATTTCTTTGGAAAGATAAACCCCCACGTATTAGCTTAAAGACAATACAGAAGACTAAAGACAGGGGAGGATTAGATCTGCCTAACTTCCATAACTATTACTTAGCAAATGGGGTACAATACATCTCTAAATGGATAAAAAATAGTCTTTTAGATGAGCCTTGGTTAGATATAGAACAGGAAATGTGCAATAATATCATGATTTCAGATCTGCCGTTTATTAGCTCAAATATAAAACGGCATACATGCTTCAAAAATATCAACATTAGTTCTACTCTGACAGCATGGTGGGAGTTCCTCAAAATGACAAAGTCATCCCTTATCCCATGCAGTCGTACACCTATCTGGAATAACCCTGATATCCTACAAAATAATAAAATGATAAACTTTACATACTGGAAGAATAAAGGTATTAAATATCTGGAACATCTACTTGACGGAACCGAGTTCATCAAGTTTGCTAAACTAAATATGCAATATGGCATTAGTAAAAATAAATTCTTGGAATATGAACAACTTAAATCTATAATTAAAAATAAATATAAGCATATTAATGGTGGTTTACAAGTCCCAACTAATATAATAGTATAATAGAGTTCTTAGATTTAAACCCCCCCCCCCCCAAACTACTGTCTAAATCATACAGGACACTGATTAAAATAGATGATTCGATATCTCTTCCTATAATAAAGTGGGAAAAAGATTTATCAGGCACCTTTGAACAAAATTTCTGGGCTCAGACATGTCTAAGAACTTTCAAATTGACTAGAAACACCAACTTACAACTAATACAATACAAAATCCTTCACAGAGTACACTACACAGGACAAAGATTATTCAAGATGGGTCTGGCACAATCTAATATCTGCCCATACTGCATAGGCAATCATCCTGATAATTATTTTCATGCGTTATGGTTATGCACACCAGTCCAGAGGTTCTGGACACAGATATGTAAGGACTTATCAAAGTGCTTGAGCTGTAAAATTACACCTTCCCCATCAGTTTGCCTGCTCGGTAATTTTGAGGAAAGTCCTCTGAAAAAAGAAATAGTTTACATGGTTTTTACTGCTTTATGCATCGCAAAGAAAACTATCCTCATGAATTGGAAACGTAAACAACATCTCAGTATCAATCAGTATAGAGATCTTTTGTTGGATCATATTAATCTAGAGACAGCATCTGCTTCCACATCTGATTGGTCTCTTTGGGCTCCTCTGATCAACACCATCACTTAGTGGAATAGGGGGCGGTGGGTTGCTTCCTGCAGGGCGCAGTGGCTGGATGGAGGGGTTCCTGGGGCCCTGGGGGCACTTGGAGTAGGGCGCCTGGTGGATCCGGCTCCGGGGTCTGTTGCCCCCATCTGGGAGGAGTTTGGGAGGCCTACGGGTGGCCTACAGCAGCCGCTTGCGGCGCTCTTTGGGAGCTGCGTGTTGACGGACGTGGGTTACTGACCTGGTAGCTGTGCTGCCGCTGGGTGGGGCCGGGGTGGGTCTGGGGTCCCTGGGGCGCGCCGCCCTCGGGCGTGGGCCCCGGCGGGGCCTCGGGGGTTCCGGTTCCAGGGGGGGGGGTGCCGCTTTTGGTGTGGGCCGGCGCGCGCCCGGGTGTCCGCCCCTGCACGGGGCCTCTGGTGCGCTGGGGGGCCTCGGGGCCCGTTGAGCTGGTAGGGGGGCATGGTCATTAACACCTCTGGGCAGATGCTCTTCTCCTTCATTGGATAGGCACTCTGCCAGTGGGGGGAGGGGGAAAGGAGGGGGAGTAGGGACCTACCCAGCCTGGATGTCTACTGTCGAATGTATGGTGAGTTGTTTGAACGTTAGTGTTGGGGAGGGATTAAATCTACGGGGGGGGGGGGGTTGACGTTCTGGTGGGCTTGTGTCCGGCCCCCTGTCCCGGTCCCGGTCCGTGTCGTCTTCTGGTGCGGGTTTCACCTGGGGGGTGGGGTTTGGGATGGCTCGTGCGGGCCGGCTGGCCAGTGTCCCCCCCTCTTATTATTATTAATATTATTATTATTATTATTATTATTATTATTATTTATTTATTTATTTATTTATTTATTTAGTTTAAGTAGGCTTGGTGGGTGGGCTGGGGGGGTTGAGGTGTTGGTCCTGGTGGGTGGTTGGCTGGCGGGCCCTGCGGCCTCCCCCTGTCCCCCGGGCTACGGTGGTGCCGCTGGCGAGGCCCCCTTCTCTGGGTGGGGCTTTTGGGGGGCGGGGGTGCCTATTGGAGTCAGTAGGGGAGCTGGCTCCCTGGGTTGGCTT
This sequence comes from Fundulus heteroclitus, assembly GCF_011125445.2. NCBI lineage: Eukaryota > Metazoa > Chordata > Actinopteri > Cyprinodontiformes > Fundulidae > Fundulus > Fundulus heteroclitus. The sequence continues at coordinate 137,182 of NW_023396652.1, read as the reverse complement.
CCCAGTCATTTGCTCCCCATCCCCGGACTCCTCCCTCTGCCTGCTCCATCACGCCGCCACACATGTAGGTCATGAGGGAGGGGGCGTTACTGGAGGTTGCCACTTTCTGGTGACGCCCCTCTCCCCAATTTTATCATGCATCTTAGACACTTTCACTTCAAACATTTTTCACATCGCACACTCATATAGGCCATGGTAGGGGGGGGGGGTGGGGGGAAGACGTCTGGGGGGGGGGCTTATGTTGTGTGGGCCTCACCTCGGACAGCTCCCTTCACCTCCTCTCCCACTTAGACATTGAGGGTTCTGGGCAGTCACACGGAGGGGGTGCGCTGGCAACAGCTACCTTCCGGAAGGGGGGTGGGCTGTGCCGTGCATCCCCTTCGGCGCTCCCAGTTTTTAAACGCACTTGAGAACAACATGCAACAACACAACATTTGAGCAGGCGTAGGGAGGGTCGGGGTCTTCTGCACACCCCCGTTCTCCGATGGCGGCAAGGAGTCTGGGGCCTGGAGGAGGTGCGGGCCACTGTGTCTGGGGTCTTGGCGGGGGGCTGCGGTGTGCAGTCAGCGGCTTGCCAGGTCTGGGGCTGATGCCTCTGCTCCCCCTAGGGGGCGGGGGGCAGGGATGGCAAGGGTAAGGTGGGGGGAGGGAGTGGGTTTATTAGGTATATAGGGGGAGGGGGGGCTCTGGTCGGGTGGCTCGTGCGGGTCGTGTTGGCCCGCCCTCTTGGGGGGGCCCGGTCCGGGGGGCGTCTGGTCTGGGGCCGGGGCCGGGGGTCGGGCACAAGCAGTCGTATAGTCGATTTGGGGTGACCCCCCCCCCCCCCCCCTTTGGTCAGTGTTGGATGTGAGTGTTATGTGGGAATGTGTGTACAGTGTCTTTTTTTTTTTTTTTTTTTTTTTTTCTCTCTGTGTGTGGTGAGTGGGGCACAAGGGAGGGATGGGGTGAATGAGTTTTTTTTTTTTTTTTTTTTCCAGGTATGGGTGTGGTCCGCTCCCTCTCCCAAGAACATCTCAAGTCTCCGCTAGGTGCGGAGCCCATCCCCCCACGTCCTGCCCTCCTCCACTTCGTTGGCGGGAGCCTTGGCCCCCTGGCGCATTGGTTGGCTTCGGGTTTGGGGAGGGTTCCCGGGCGTGCGCCAACCCACTCCCGGCGGCCTCTTCGCGGGGCCTGGCCCCCCGGGGGGCGGCCGGGGCCCTCGTCGCGGGGGCGGGGCGCCCCTGGGGCCTCTGGCCCTCAGGGCCCATGGCCGGGACCACTTCAGCGGGGCTAGCTGCCGGCGGAGCCCACAGGCTCGTCTCCGCGGCTCTTGAGGGCGTCGGCATTGCGGTGGCTGGGGGATTTCCTCGGGGTCGTCTCTGCTCCTTCCTTGGGGGGGGGGGTTGCAGATATCCTGTGTCGGCCCCTCCTGGGCGACCTGCTTTAGGGACCCCTTTGGGAGTCCGGGGTTACGGGTCCTCTGACGCCTGCCTCTGTGCTCGGGGAAGGTGGGTCTTCGGTTCTCCACAATCACTATCAAGCTATTTCTGGATAATCTTCACCTAAACTAGTGCACTTTCACATCTCCCACAGGTGCTGGGTCCCAGGTATTAAGTGTTCACTTATATACAGTAATCTTATAATTTATTTATTTATTTATTTATTTATTTATGTTTTTTCACTTTCTTTTTTCAAATATCACATTACACATGTCAGCTTACATAATAATATATATGATTTAGCAATGGCATCTAGGTGTTATTCGAGTGTATCTGTTGCTTTATGTCTGTTGGTTGTGCTGTTCTTTTTGTGTCTCTTTCCAGGTGATGAAGCAGACAAAGAAGGTTTTATCATTCTCTCCCTTTTATCTCCTCTTTCTTTCACCTCTACTCTTTTTTTTCTTTTCTTTCACTTTTTGTTCTTCCTTTACTCTCCCATTGTCATGTCCATATAATTTGAAATTCTCCTTGCAGGAATCATAATAAAGCTATTTACAAGCATAAATCAAGTGGAGCACTATGGCGAAAGCTGTTTGCTCCACTTGTAAAAGCAAAATCTGTCGAGCTCTATCTGGCATTGAGACATCAATTCCTATTGCCATATTGCTAGACAGGACACTGGGAAAAAAAAAAAAAAAAAAAAAAAAAAGAAAGACAGCTTTTACTTGCAGGCACCCAGCTGATTAAATTCAGTCTCACTCCATCAGAGTTGAGCTCGGTCCCTCTGCTTCGCTTCCCCAGAGCTACAGAGTCGACCGACACTCACATTATGATCATTATTGTGGTTCTCCTTGTATTTGGATGGGCCATTACTACTGTGATGGCATATGCAGCATACAAGCAGATCAAACAGTTGCAAACCAGGATTGACACCCTCACCTTCGTCGCCCCCAGGTTCGTAACATCAGCTCCTCAAAGGCCACAAGCTGATTAGACTACGAACCGCTTGGCCATCCAAGGAAGAACAATGGAAAAGGGAAACCATGGGTTCTTAGCCCACTGCTGTAAGGGGTAGCAGCAGCAGAGATGCGGCTATGAGCTAGCCAAAACGTGGTTGAGGGGAGGCCTGGTCCGAGGCTCTGCAGCATTCTCTGACCTGGTTGCAGTCACAATTTCAGCTCCCTTTTTCTCTCAGCTTGGGAAGTGGGGAAAGGAGGCCAATCCGCGCCGTCTCATGTCACCTTTCCTGTAACAGCTGAGGAGAAATAAACAAAGCTGTTTTTGGCATGGAGAGATTCTCTCCTCCTGCACCTGACACTGAAGTTAAGACAGCAGACTTAACTCTGATTTGCCCGGTCATATCTCCCAGGCGAAGAGAGATTTCTCCCCTGTGCTGGCTTGTGTGTCTTTTGGGCCCTGTGAGGCCCCATGGTGGTCCAGCCACCTCCTCTCCTCCAGATCATTTTACTTAGACTTGAATCTATTTCATAACTCTCTTAAGTATTTTGTAACACATTGTTGTTAAGGATTTCAGACTACTTTTCTTATAATTTGTTGTAAACCAAACTTGACTTGAATATTTTGGTCCCATTAGGTTTTTTTTCCTTACCTCACTCACACATCTGGTTGTGTCAGATACCTCACTATGTTGTAAAATTGATGACTATGTAATCACACCTATGCTTCTCAAAGCAATAAAAGGAAGCTGCAGACGGTGAGGCTTTGAAGTTGACTTCTCCCGTGATGTCTGATTCTTGAACACTCTCTCCCCTTTGCAAAGTGACGTACCTCATAACTTGTGTTCTGTTTGATCTTTATGGCAAGGTCAGGAGTGTTTACCCTGACAATCATTGTAAATTGAACTGTAAAAGTTATGTGAAATTATTCATAATGTGATGTTATGTGAAAATATTCAGCTCTAGAATCCAGTCAAATGTGCAATTTCTTTACTTTGAGTACCTTCCCCTTAAGTGGGCTCTGCATGGCCCTGTTATATAGGTATGGAGTTCTACCCATAAGCTGTCTTCTCTGATCTCTTGGCCTTGTGCTCAGACAGTTCCAGGTGGGCTGAAAGGAGTTTTTTCTTTCTCATTTCCATCAGTGATCTGCATCTTAGCTGAGTCACTGAACTGGCTATCACTGTTTAGAATCACAGGCAGAGTGTCATTCCCATATCCAGCATTTACCTCCACATTTACGGTGTATTTTCATTTCCACAACAGCTATTTTCTGAAGAACGTGTCAAAGTCCTCTTTAGTGAAGGTAGGCATCTTGTGCTAATTAGCTGGGATCAGGTGGTTGTTCTCCATATTTACTTCATGTTGAATTCTTTCTATAACAGCCTTTCTATGAGAGGTCTGTCTGACTCCTCTAGGGTGTAGAGGCATCGTGTCTGGGTTAACTGATGTCAACATGTCCAGTTAACATTTTTGTTTCCTCCTTTTTTGACTGCAAGTACGAGTTGGGCTAAAAACATAGCTAAATTTAGCTATCAGGCTCCTCTCCTTGATATTGTTATTAACATTATAGAGTTTAAAAAAGTGGCAATGTCGAAAAATTCTAGTTGTTGGAAAACATTCTTATATAATGCACTTAACTTTTATACATTTTTGAGGGGATTCTGACTTATCTTCAGATCGACGGCTTTAATGCATTAAACAAATAACAATACAAATTGCATTTTGACCCATTTTGTTGGGATGGGGGGCTTGAAAACCTTTTATTAGGGCCAGTTCCACTGGGTCATAATGGCTGCGCACCGCACGGCTCCGCTCACTTTCCAGGGGCAGTTTTTTTCAGGACCAGCACTGGTTTTTGCGGCTCTGCTGAGGAGTAAGGCCAATGTGAGCTAACTCAAGAGGAGTTTTGAGTGAATGCCCCTCTTTTAAGTGATTGGCTGTGGGGCGAGGAGAAATGAAAAGGTTCTCTCAGAGGAAGTCCAGAAAGACTGAAGAGTGACAAGATTAATATTAAGGACCACTATAAACAGGGTGGGTCAATCTGAAATACGATTTCATTATTTATAAACCATGAATCATGCCTGAAGGGTAAAATTTTTTAAAAAAGACAGTTCAGCTTTCTATACCAAGATTTCTTATTTCTTGATTTATTGAGGCTTTTGTTGTGATCTTATGCAGTGCAAGTGGGCGTGGCATAGTGGTGGTTCCTTCCTGGTTTTGTGGTGCAGCTGCTGTCAATCCTGAAATCAACCTGGCAGTATTTAACCCCCTGAAACCAGACAGCAGGCGCCAGTTTGTTCTTCTTGATTTCGTTTGGAGAAGTTGGATTCTGCTCAGATCACGCTGCCTGCCTGCCAGCCAAACAGCCAGCCAAACCCACAGCCGAAGATTCATGCAAGTAAACTGGAGAGTTTTTGCCTTTTTTCCAAGTCCAAGTTTGCAAGTTCTTGAAGAGTCTAGTCCTGTGAGTTTCCATGTGCAAGTTAACTGGAGAGTCTTGCATCCCTTTGTTTTCCTTCCCTTTTTGGAAGCGCCTTATGTTAAAATAAATTATTATTTATTTTTACATCCTGAGTCTGAGTCTGCATTTGAGTCTGTACAAAACTAACCATAACAGAACAAACTGGCCATCATGGACTCAGCAGACTCAGTTTTTTTTTCCGTCAGGCACTAAACTCCTAGGGGGTGTTAATTGGTAGCCATGAACAAGAGATTAAGGAATCTAGACATTCATTGCAGTTACTCAACCAACAAATGGAGGAGTTAACCCAGAAATTGGATCAGGTGGTTAATCACCTCAACACCAGTAACGCCGCTACAACCACTTCTCCTGCCACTGGAGCGTCACCCTCCACCACCACTTCCGCTGCTGCTCCTGTGGATCAGGTACCATCCCGAGAGCCATCTTTTCCGCTGCCAAAACGATACTCAGGTGATGTAGGAAATTGTGACCAATTCCTATTCCAGTGTGACCTAGTGTTCCAACAACAGCCTTCCACCTATGCTTCAGATAAAGCCAAGGTTAATCTGATATTGAGCTTGTTGTCTGGTAGAGCGGCTAGATGGGCCATGGCATTAAGAGAGAATCCCAGCCAGAGAAAGACCAATAAACTTGAGAATCCACCTTACAGGACATCCATTGAGTCATCAGATACATATAACCACCAGGTGGCATCCCTTAACCATTGGTCTCCCCAGGATACCAGTGAACCCATGCAGCTGGGAAGAACCAAGTTGACCATGGCGGAAAGAAGCCGACGTTTTCGATATAAACTATGTCTCTACTGTGGAAAAGCGGGACATCTACGCAACAATTGCCCAGCGTTAAACGAGCAGACTCATCAATAAAGGGAGGATTATGGGTGAGTCATGCTATCAATAAATCCTCCAATTTTGACCGGATGGAATTGGATGCCACACTCATCAGGTCTGAAGGCCCCATCAATCTGCGAGCCTTAGTGGACTCTGGAGCAGATGATAATTTTATTGATGAGAGACTGGTTGAGACTGCCAATCTACAGACAGAGGAAATAAAGGATCCTCGTGAGGTCAATGCCCTGGATGGACGGCACTTGGCTCGCATCACACGGATTACTACACCTCTTACCCTGCTACTGTCTGGCAACCATAGGGAGGAAATTCAATTCCTGGTTATTTCCTCACCCAATGTTCCCATAGTTCTCGGTCACACCTGGTTGAAGATTCATAATCCACACATTGACTGGTCTTTGTGTACTGTCGCTAGCTGGAGCCCGTTCTGTCTCTTCCATTGTCTACGCTCAGCTATTTCACCCACCAATTATGTCCCAAGAACACCACATAAACCACCTGATCTCTCCACAATTCCTCCAGAGTACCATGACCTGAGTGAGGCATTCAGTAAGGCCAAGGCTCTCTCTCTTCCTCCTCATCGGCCTTATGATTGCTCCATTGAATTACTGTCTGGAGCCCCCTTACCATCAATTAGGTTGTTTAACCTTTCTCGTCCTGAACGTGAGGCTATGGAGAAATATTTATCCGAGTCCCTAGCGGCTGGTCTTATACGCCGTTCATCAGCCCCTGTTGGAGCAGGATTCTTTTTTGTTAAGAAGAAAGACTCTAGTCTAAGACCCTGTATTGATTACCGAGGTCTCAACAATATCACTGTGAAGAACAAATATTCTCTGCCCCTGATGGATTCAGTTGTGGAACCTATATGCAAGGCCACAGTCTTCAGTAAGCTCGACTTGCGTAATGCATATCACCTTGTGCGTATCAAGGCTGGTGACGAATGGAAAACTGCATTTAACACTCCCCTAGGGCACTTTGAATATTTAGTGATGCCGTTTGGATTGACTAATGCTCCTGCTGTTTTTCAGGCACTAGTGAACGACGTTTTGAGAGATATGCTTAACCAGTTTATCTTTGTCTACTTGGACGACATCCTGATTTTCTCACGCAACATGGAGGAACATGTGAGACACGTTCCGATGGTTCTTCAGAGACTTTTGGAGAATAAAATATATGTGAAAGCTGAGAAATGTGAGTTTCACACGTCATCCATTAAATTCCTGAGTTATGTTATCCAGAAGGGAGAGCTAAAACCTGATGAAAGCAAAATCCAAGCGGTGACTGAGTGGCCTGTTCCTAACTCCAGAAAACAGCTCCAACGTTTTCTAGGTTTCGCAAATTTCTATCGTCGATTCATTCGAGACTACAGTAAGGTGGCTGCACCTCTGACTACTCTCACTTCACCTGTCAAGTCTTTCACTTGGAGTCCACAGGCGGATGAGGCATTCGCTAGACTGAAGACTCTGTTCTCCTCAGCACCCGTTTTGGCGCATCCAGATCCCGAGACTCCATTTGTGGTGGAGGTTGATGCGTCAGATTCTGGTGTGGGTGCTGTACTCTCTCAACGGACATCTGGAGAAAGTAAATTACGTCCATGTGCTTTTTTTTCCAGGCGGCTCACTACCGCGGAAAGAAATTATGATGTAGGGGACCGAGAACTTTTGGCTGTGGTAATGGCACTTCAAGAATGGAGGCACTGGCTGGAAGGTACTGTGGAGCCTTTTGTTGTGTTCACTGACCATAAGAATCTGTCTTACCTGAGAACCGCTAAGAGACTTAACTCTCGTCAGGCTAGGTGGTCTCTGTTTTTGGGAAGATTTAACTTTACGCTTACTTACAGACCTGGATCAAAGAATACTAAACCTGAGTATGTCCCGCCAGTTCCAGTCGGAGGAGGTTGCTACTGAAGTTGGCACTGTTCTTCCTACATCGTGTATTATTGGTGCTACCACATGGGATGTGGAAACTGCAGTTAAGGCTGCTCTTGCCGACCAGACTGTTCCTGATGGAGTTCCGGAGGGCTGTCTGTTTGTTCCTGTGGATTTACGTTCCCGAGTCCTGCAGTGGGGTCATGACTCTAAACTTACCTGCCATCCTGGATTTTCGAGAACTCTGTCATTCATCCGTCAACGCTTCTGGTGGCCTTCCATATCATCTGACACCAAGACCTACGTTTCAGCCTGTTCAGTGTGCGCCAGGGGCAAGGCATCACATCGCCCGACAACAGGTCTTCTGCGCCCCCTCCTGGTCCCCAGCAGGCCTTGGTCCCACATCGCGTTGGACTTTGTGACTGGACTTCCATGCTCGGCAGGTAAAACTGTCGTTTTAACAATTGTCGATCGTTTTTCTAAAGCAGTTAACTTTGTCGCCCTCGAGAAGCTGCCTTCGGCTACGGAGACCGCTGATCTAATAGTGCAGCATGTCTTCCGTATTCATGGATTACCGGTGGACATCGTGTCAGATCGCGGACCCCAGTTCTCATCCATGGTTTGGAAAGCTTTTTGTCACTCAGTGGGGGCTACTGTTAGTCTGACGTCTGGTTACCATCCCCAGAGTAACGGCCAGACGGAAAGAGCTAACCAAAGCTTGGAAGCGGCGTTACGCTGTGTGTCGGCAAAGAACCCTCTGGGTTGGTCATATTACCTGCCATGGGTTGAATATGCCTGCAACTCTCTCCCCAGCTCTGCAACGGGAAGGCCCCCGTTTCTCGTGATGTTTGGCTATCAGCCGCCACTATTTCCGGAACAGGAGATGAAAGTGGCGGTCCCCTCGGTCCAGGCCAACATCTCCCGATGTCGGGAGATCTGGAAGGAGACTCGTTCATCACTAATGAAGGCAGGTGATTGCATGAGAGTGGGTGCAAACAGGCGAAGAATTCCTGCTCCTCTTTACACACCTGGTATGAAGGTTTGGTTATCGTCACGGGACTTACCCCTTCAAGTCGAATCCCGTAAACTGTCGTCTTGTTACTTTGGACCATACGTAGTGGAGAAGGTCATCAATTCATCAGCTGTTCGTCTAAAGTTGCCTGCAGCTTTGAAAGTGCATCCTGTGTTTCACGTGTCTCTGCTAAAGCCTGTCTCAAATTCTCCCTTAAGCCGTCCGGCCGACCCCCCTTCACCCCCCCATATCATCGATGGCGGCCCGGTTTTCACTGTGAAGAGGATTATGGAGGTACGCCGGCGTGGACGTGGGTTCCAGTATCTCGTTGACTGGGAGGGTTATGGTCCTGAGGAGCGGTCGTGGATACCCCGCTCCTTCATTCTGGACCAGTCCGTCCTGGAGGACTTCTACCGGCTCCATCCTGATCGCCCTGGCTGGACGCCAGGAGGCGCCCATTGAGGGGGGGGGGGGGTTCTGTTGTGATCTTATGCAGTGCAAGTGGGCGTGGCATAGTGGTGGTTCCTTCCTGGTTTTGTGGTGCAGCTGCTGGCAATCCTGAAATCAACCTGACAGTATTTAACCCCCTGAAACCAGACAGCAGGCGCCAGTTTGTTCTTCTTGATTTCGTTTGGAGAAGTTGGATTCTGCTCAGATCACTCTGCCTGCCTGCCAGCCAAACAGCCAGCCAAACCCACAGCCGAAGATTCATGCAAGTAAACTGGAGAGTTTTTGCCTTTTTTCCAAGTCCAAGTTTGCAAGTTCTTGAAGAGTCTAGTCCTGTGAGTTTCCATGTGCAAGTTAACTGGAGAGTCTTGCATCCCTTTGTTTTCCTTCCCTTTTTGGAAGCGCCTTATGTTAAAATAAATTATTATTTATTTTTACATCCTGAGTCTGAGTCTGCATTTGAGTCTGTACAAAACTAACCATAACAGCTTTCTCTCATATCAAACTGAAAGATATAACATTTTGTCTCTGAAAAGTCCACCCATCCCTTTCCCTGCTGCCTGCCCGTCTTTTTTTGCATAAAGCACCTGGGGGTGGAAACAAGGTCACTGGGGATCCTGCAATCTTATTATTTTCATCCCTAGATCCTCATGTTATCATTTGTTTAGTTTTCTGTTGAGCATTTATATTAATTACATATTTGGGTATTGGTTACATTAGTTCCTGACTGGTTACCTATGTTCCTTATTAGTTCTGTAGTTTGTTTGATCAGTCCCTTCTTTGTATTAATTTAGTTAGAAGTCCTCATTTGTGTTAACTGTTCAGTATCATGTTAGTTTGTTCTTCTTATTTTATTATTAGTTATGTTAGATCCTTATTTAATGTTTGCCTTCCTTTATTTCTGTTCAGCATTATGTTTGACATTCTTATGATTATATTCAGCTCCTGTTTTAAGTTTACTTCTGTTCGTAGTCAGTTATCTTGTCATGATCTCGGCACTAGTGCTGGTCTGATTACCACCTGACACACCTGTGAAGCTCTGCCCTGGTCTCGTCAATGCTCATTAGATTCACCTGCTCCGTCTACTATATTACCAGCCCTCAGACCAGACAATAATTAAATTCAATTCAATTTCAATTCAATTACATTTTATTTTTATAGCACCAATTCATGAAACATCTCATCTCAAGGCACTTTACAAAATCAAATTCAATCAGATTATACAGAATAGGTCAGATTATACAGATTGGTCAAAAAATTCCTATATAAGGGAACCCAGTTGTTTGCATCAAAGTCCCGACAAGCAGCATTCACTCCTGGAGAAGCGGAGAGCCACAGGGAGAGTCGTCTGCATTGTCCAGTAATAACGGCAGATTATTACGAGCCTTTGGTGAGTTAAATCCAGCGTTTTCCTGTATCCTGCCTGCCTGTTACCTGACCTGTTTTGGCTTCGGATTCTCTGATTCTGCCTTGCCCTTGTCGGACTTGACTCCTTGCCTGTTGTCTGATCTGATCTGCCTTCTGATTCTCTGAGCCTGCCTCATTCCTGTTTGGCCATGATTTGCCCACCAGATTACTTGACCTGATTTTGTGCCCTGACCCTGCCTTTGGATTCTGTCTCAGATCATAATTGGACCTCGGATTACGTAGCTCTTACCCGGACCCTGCTCATGGACTACAGACTCTGATTATCCCCTGGGATCTCCTGTCCATGCCACCACGGTTCCGACCCTTTGCCTGCCTGCCGACTACCGCACTTCCAGTCCCTGGAAGGACTCCCCTAGAGTTGTCTCAGCTTGGACTTCGTTTTATGAGAAGGTTAGTGACCGAGTTATCATTGAACTGTTTCACCCGCAAATACTGGTCACCAACCTAGCATCTCTGATTCCAGTGGCTCTGATTCCCAAAGCTGGCGAATTCTACGATCCGTGGCAGTACACATCCAATAAACTGTGTAAATCTGCTACTCTCTCTTGTCTGTTCGAATTTTGGGTGTGTCAGTTCTGATCATTACATATGTGTTACATCTGTTCCTTATTAGTTGGGTTTTAACAATGTCAGGCCATTTTATATTTTTTATGTTAGGTTATGTCAATTCCTTGCACCCACCAGTTCATTGCCCCTCCTTTCCTTCAGCCTGATTGTATCCCTCAGTTCACCTGCACCTAATTATCACCCTATTATTTCCCTTCATCTCTTCTCCTTTAAGTTCAGTCCACGCTGTTAGACACATCGTCAGGTCCTTCATCGTCATCCATCATGCTACTCTTTTCAGATCTTATCCCTGTTGTGTTCTGGTTTCTGTGATTCTACAAGCCTGCTATCTTTAATAATCATAATTTTCAACATGCAACTCCCGAGCTCATATGCGTTCCGGTCCAGTAACAAACATGGCATTTACTTAATTCACTGGTCCTGGATATTATTAATATCTGAAGATGTTTGGGAAGAAACCTGATATTTCTTTTATAAATGGAGCAGGAATATCAGGAATTTTGCATTCAGAAATGTGAGCAACAAAGACCGATCCGTCACACTAGACTTGAAGCTCAAAAAATTATATGTTTATTGTAAAGCAATTTCTGAGCATATCTAGCCAGCTCTATATTTTGAGACACCCAAACAAAGTCTACATATGTTTATTCAACTTATGTAAAACTTTAAATCCATGACATCTTCTCAATTTCTTTGGTTTAGTTTGTAGGACAAGTGGATGAAAATACTTTCCTCTAGTGGGGTAAATGTATCTTGACCATTTAACCTCTGCATGGTCCTCTGAAACACAGCATGTTAACATGTTAACAGAACAGGATATAGGCTGCGTTAGTTACAGACACAAAAGAACTGTAAGAGGCTGCCTCACCTCCATTCCTGTCAGATGACTCTGTGTGGATATGGTGAAGAGACATCCGTAGAGTCTGTTTTTCAGGATCAGACTGCACAACAAATGTTTACAGAATCAATTTTATTAAAACAAAATCTTATTGCCGAAAATACCACAACAATGTGAGAAAAACATTATATGCAACTAGCATGTAAAAGCAACACCCCAGAGTAGTTAAAGCATGTGCAAATACACATTAGTATCTGAGAGAAAGTGTAAATTATTTTTGATCACATCAGAACTCATGCAACCATTAGTATGGTTGTAAACATATACTGAGTGTGTTGTGAGCATTAAATATTATAAAGTCTAACAGCAGCTGAAGGACCAGCGGAAGTGCTCCTTTGAGCATCTAGGACGCAGTAGTGTGTCACTGAAAAATCTCTCCAGCTCTACAACAGCTCAATGCATAGGGTGGGGGACATTGTCCAACATACCACACAATAGAAGATGGCTGATGACACCAGAGAGTCAAAGAAGGTCTTCAGGAGCACCCCTTGCACTCACAAAGACGTCAGTCTCCTCAGCAGGGAGAGTCTACTCTGACCCTTCTTATAAAGAACATCAGTGGTGTGACTCCAGTCTAGTTTGTTGTTCAGGGGAACACCCATGTACTTCAATTTTGTTTATATAGCGCCTATTCACAACACATGTCATCTCAAGGCACTTTACAAAGTCAATTTAATCAAATCATCCAGACAGATTGGTCAAAAAGTTTCCTATCTAAGGAAACCCAGCAGACTACATCGAGTCCTGACAAGGTGCTTTCACTCCTACTGAAAGTGTGTAGCAACAGTGGACAGTCGTCTGCATTGTCACTGGCTTTGCAGCAATCCCTCATACTGAGCATACATAAAGTGACGGTGGATAGATAAACTCCCCTTTAACTGGAAAAAAAATCTTCAGCAGATCCAAGCTCAGTGTGAAAGGTCTTCTGCCACGACCAACTGGGGATTTGCGAAGACAGAGCAGACACAAAAAAAGCACAGAAGCACACACTGATCCAGGAATATTTTCTATGTCAGAAGGGTATTGGCAGATTATCTGCCCCCTGTTTGCTGCCAAGAGAATGCCAGACCAGATGTACCTACTATGAAGAGAAACATAAAGTTAAAAGTTGAAATGATGACAAATAATCAAAAATTGGAGAACAGTAGGATAACTCAGTAGAGTGAGAGAAATAGATCCTGATGTCCTCCAGCGGCCTAAGCATATAGCAGCATAACTAAAGATATAGATCAAGATAACCTAAGCCACTCTAACTAGAAGCTTTGTCAAAAATGAAAGTTTTAAGCCTAAGACTCTGTATAAAAAGAAGAAAGAGTGTCTGTCTCACAAACCAAAACTAGGAGTTTGTTCCACAGGAGAGGAGCCTGATAGCTAAAGGATCTGCCTCCCATTCTACTTTTTTAGACTCTACCACCAGTAAACGTGCACTCTGAGAGCGAAGTGCTCTTTTAGGAATATATGGGGTAATCAGAGCTCTAATATATGACGGAGCTTGATTACTAAGGGATTTATACGTGTGAAGCAGAATTGTAAATTATATTCTTGATTTAACAGCAAGCCAATGAAGGGAAGCTAAACCTGGAGAAATATGATGCCTTTTGTTTATTTTCATCAGGACTCTTGCAGCAGCATTTTGGATCAGCTGAAGGCTTTGAACTGCATGTTTTGGACTTCCTGTTAATAAATAATTATAATAGTCCACCCTTGAAGTTACAAATGCATGGACTAGTTTTTCAGCATCACCCCTGGACAGAATATTTCTAATTTTGGCAATATTCTGGAGCTGAAAAAAAGAAACCCTGGAAACCTGTTTAATATGGGATTTAAATGACATGCCTAGGTCAAAAATAACACCAAGATTTTTTTTTGCTTTATTACCACAGGCCAATTTACCGCCATCCAGATTAAATGATTGATTAAAACGTTTATTTTTGAGGACTCTGGTCTAAAGATTACAACTTCTGTCTTGTCAGAATTTAAAAGCAGAACATTTAAAGACATAAAGCATCAAAGTAATTGATTGGATTCATCAGAAAACCAGTTTAATGCTTTCCCCTTAATACCTACAGTATGTTCAACTCTTTCTTGGAGAACGTTGTGATCAACTGTATCAAATACAGCACTGAGATCTAACAGCAGAAGTACAGACACAAGTCCATTATCTGAGGCCATGAAAATATCATTAGTCACGTTCACAAGAACTGTATTAGTGCTATGATGAGCTCTGAAGCCTGACTGAAACTCTTCAAATAGGTCATATCTTTGTAAGTGTTCACATACTTGATTAGCAATTACTTTCTCAAGAATTTTAGATAGGAAAAGAAGATTAGATATAGGTCTGTTATTAAATAGATTATTAAGTCATCTTGATCAAAAAATTATTTCTTAAGTAAAGGTTTAATAACAGCTACTTTAAAAGCCCGTGGTACATATCCATTTACTAAGGATAGATTAGTCATGTATAAAATAGGGGCATTAATCAAAGGGAATACTTTCTTAAATAAGTTGGTTGGGATTGGGTCTAACATACAAGTAGAAAGTCTAGATGAACCTAAAATTTTAGATAGCTGAGAAAGCTCTACTGTGTCTAAACTGTTCAAACACCGATCAGGTTCTAAACATTCCTCCAACACTGCCTCACTTACTGAGGACGAGGTAATCATGTTTGAAAGAATGCCAATTGTCATGGTGCAATTTTGACCTGCCTGCTTGCTCATGAATTTTCTCCTTTACACCTCTCAGGCAGTTCACTCTCCACGTCCTCATTAGTTTCATCTGCCGTGCCAAATCAGATCTGGACTCATTCCACCTGCCAACCGCTCTATAAAAGCCTACCTCAGTCAGCCATTCCCCACCGGTTCGTCTTCACCTAAACCTTGTCTGCCTGACAGAGTTTTCCCACGTCTGCCTGACAGAGTTTCTCAGTCCTCACCTTCATGTGGACCTCGTCTTCGCCCTTTCCTCACACCTGCTGCCTGCTCTCTAAGTCTGCCAAGCCTCTGCTCCCTGCTTCTGCCAAGCCTGCCTGCTCCCTACATCTGCCAAGCCTATGCTCCCAGCGCCTGCCAAGCCTCAGCTTCGCCGTCTAGCTCCAGCCATCATCAGGGCCAGATTATCACAAGCCACCGGTGAGTTTAATCCAACGTCCTGAATCCTGTCTGCCTGCTAGCCTGTTTCCTGAGCTGTTTCTGCATTCTGACCTTCTGAGCCTGCCTAGCTCGTCTGACCTGATTTTTGTGCTGCCTGAAATGCTGACCTGTGTCTGAATTATGGGTCCTCTGGTTCTGTTTGTAACATATACAATATTATTACTTTGCTTCGCAGGTCATGCAGTCAGGAGAGGACAGCTGCGTGAGCAGGGCGTCAGTTGTTTTAGAGGACGATGAGAGGAGAGTCCTTCTGGCGAAGGAGGACGAGAGACGAACCGACGGGGAAGAGGAGACTGAGGTGACTTTAAATAGGTTGACTGACAGGTGGCTTGAGTCCGGGTTGATTGATGACAGGTGTAGGTGATCAAGGGAGAGTGGAATGAGGGCTGGATGGGTGGAGGAAGGTATGGAAAATGTTCGGGGTGCAGCAGGCAAAAACCCTGACAGAAAATATGCTAAAAATCTTTAGATTGTGTCCAAACAATACTCAAATGATGGGAGATTCATATTATAGACAAAAAAGGGGCTAACAACTTTTCTGTCTTTTACACACAAGGAGATATGCCACAGTTTCTAGTCACTACAAACAAACAATGGTTTGAAGCAGACTGATTTCTTCAGGTTCCTACAGATGCAAGGCTATTTTAACAAACAGTGCACATTGTTAAATTTGAACCAGAATAGTACAACATTTTCCAAATCATTAAAGCGTCATATGAAGGCTCCTTGAGAAAAGCAATCTCAAAGTTATATAATGAGCTCTTACTTGCAAGAAAAGACTACTCTTCACATTAAGAAAAAGTGGAAAATTTAAGCGGGAGTAGCTATTTCTAATGGGAACTAGGAGAAAACATGTTGTTTCCAGTGGACTTCCACTGGTTCATTAACTTGTAAGGAGCATTGTTGGAAAAACACAAGGCTTTAAAAGGAGGCGTTTAAGGTTCATATTAATAATAATTTTGTAAGCAAAGAGCTTGGTCTGAATGGAGGAGGGGATATAAAGCTGCTCCAGACTCTACTAGCAGCCAGTAAAAAAAATCAATAACAAGAAAATGTTTAATCCAGCGCCCCCAACATTAGAAGATTGGTTTAGCATTGTTTTAGACATTTACAAATTGGAAAAGTTTACATTTTCTTTAAGAACACAGACAAAAAAAAATATATTTGGAAAAATGTATCAGGTTTGTATCCCCCTTTTGAAGTGAATTTGTATAATTCTTGGTGTCAGGGTGCAGTTTTGCCTGCTGCACCCTGAACATTTCCTGACTCCTTCCTCCTCCAGTGTAGCCCTGATTCCACTCTGCTAGATTATTTCCACCTGCCATCTCAATCAACACGGACTCAGCTCACCTGTCAAGTCTCCTTTATAAGCCTCCCTCAGTCTTCTCTTTGCCACTGGATCATCATCAGTCTCCACTCACACCACGTTTGTCAGCCAGGAACTCTCTCCGCTCCGCTGTGCTGCTGAATCTACTGCAGTCCCTGCGTTCTAAGGAATCTCTCTGCTGCTCTCCTGGTCGTTCTGCAGCCCCATGTCCAAATAAGTCTCTCTACTGCACCTCTGGTTCTACAGCAGCCCCAGCGCCTCCAGGAACTCTCTCCGTTGTGCTGCTGGATCTACTGCAGCCCCTGCGTTCTATGGACTCTCTCTCTGCTGCTCTCCTGGTCGTTCTGCAGCCCCCACGTCCAAAGAACTCTCTCGCTGCACCTCTGGTTCTACAGCAGCCCTTGCACCTCCAAGAACTCTCCCAAGACCCAGCTCGGATTCCACTACGACGCTCTTCTGCCAGTCTTGGGTTCCGCCCCAAGGCTCACCCTCGGTCCTCCAGCTTCCTCCCGTCAGCCTGCTCCTGCACTCATCTCCCATCAGCTCCAGTCCGGTAACAGACTCTGGTTTTCTACCCCACAATCCATCTTCCTTAAATAAAACGAGCTCTCTCTCTCTCTCTCTCTCTGTATGTGTGTGTGTGTGTGTGTGTGTGTGTGTGTGTGTGTGTGTGTGTGTGTGTGTGTGTGTGTGTGTGTGTGTGTGTGTGTGTGGTGGCACTTGGCTATGGGAAGCAAGCTGGTATTACTTGTGTGTGTGCCAACAACACACACACAAGTAATACCAGCTTGCTTCCCATAGCCAAGTGCCACCGGTACTTGAAGGAGTTAGAAGCTAACCGTGCATGGATATTGATCGCAACTAGTTTGTGCAAGAAGCGTTCCCCATCTGGCTTCAGCTAAGTTTCGGTATTCCAGTTTTGCTACCTCAAAGCTATTTAGCCCATGCCTTTCAGTGGTGCTATGTCAAAGCGCTGACTTGTTGATTGTGTTCTTGAGTGTGATGTCAATAAGTCATAATCAACTGTGAATTGATTTATGCATTGCTACCTCTCGTTTAATCCATTTTGACTTGAATTTATTTCCTTTTGCATGTTCTCTTGGGTAGTGAGTAGTGTTTCCTAGTGTTTCATTAAGTAGAATATGTGCTCTAACAGGGAATTATTAGTTTAATAAATAATAACTTGCAAAATCATACTTGTTTGTGATTATTTTGGTCCAGAAATTGAATGGTCTCTAAGAGCTATCGAAGTACCTCCTTCTGAGTTAATAACTGAATAAACTGAGACATTTTCATTGGTTTATGGTAAAGAAGTAAGGATTAAAACTCCAATTGCAATTATAATTTGAGTTATCAACATTTGTTGGATAATTCTAACCAGTCAACAACTGGTTAAAATAATGTTTTTCCAGGGTAAATAAGTTCATGATATCTAATTAATAAACAAATTGTTAGTGTTAATCATTACAGGTTCATAGCCTCTGGATCAAAACCATTTGAATTAAATTTGTTATAGCCACCATTTGAATTTGAATGATATATTATTAAATTATAATAGCTGTCAGGACTCAGCAGGCAGCGCCAAGCAGATCTCTGCCGGCTCTGCCTTTTTTTCCCTCTCCCTTTCTCCCTCAGGTGGCTATAGTTTGGCAGGGGGGCGTGGCGCACACCTGCGGCTCGTTCAGCGGCGTGGCACAGGAGCATTTTAACAGCAGGCTGTCAGCTGGATGTCGCCAGAGTGTTTATCTTGTGCGGTATGCCTTAGTTGGCTGCTGTCAACTGGCAGTTTACTCTCTCCCTTCGCTAAACCTGTCTCTCTTGTGTCCTAGGTTTCCTCACGCTCTGAATCCCACTCCAGAGCGCTCTCTTGGACCTGCGAAGCCTCAAGCCAAGCCAGTTCGGATCCCGCTTCAAAGCTCTCTCTCCGACCTGTGTAGTCTCCAGCTAAGCTTCTCTCAAGTACTGGCTCAGATCCCGCTCGAAGGCTTCTGTGGCCCCATGAAGCCTAAGCCTGACTGCCTCGTTGGATCTCCCCTGGTTCCTTCAGCTGACCGCCGGCCGCTGCTCCCACCTGTCACGCCGTTTGCTCTTTGTTCACCCTCCATCCTCTGCCTGCCTCCCTGCCTCTCAGTCACCATCTCCCCCTAGATCCTGACGTCCCGTCTCAGGCAACAGAGAGCAATTATTAAAAACGAAACTTATAAACAGACTAAACGGCATTTTAGACTGCATCTGGTTAAGCAGAACTGTTTTCTGAACCAGCGTGCAGCCATGACTGGTTCTGAATGAAGTCTTTATCTAGCAGCCGCTCTCCCCCTTTGCCTTCTGTGTACGCAGTACCGGATGGTACTGCGTACACACTGGTGATGGCTTACTTTCACCAGTGTTGTACTGAAAATCTCAGAAGTAAAACGTAAAACAAGGCAAATGCAGTGTGAATGGCATTTTTTATATTTTTGTAAACTTTGACGGTCAAATTCACTTAAAATAATATACACAACCAAGTGCAGGAGAAATTTAGACCAAGTTTAGACAGAAAATACAACCTTTTTGTAAGACTTCAGTTTTCCTTCTTCAAGTAAGGTCAGTGCTATACACTTTAAAATTGTACACAACCAAGTGCAGGCAAAATTTAGACCAGGGGGTGTATACTAAGGACATGGTTAAGTGATAAACCAGGCTTAGTTAACCTACAGGAAGTGGTAAAACTGGTAATAGATACATCTGCGGGTATAATTTATAATTTAGCCAGGAGTCCTAAGAAAATTAGGACTCCTGGCTCTGCTATTAGATGCTTTACCTATACCACAAGGTTAACTTAAAACCTGCTTTACTACTGAACCAGCTTCTTAGCTGGTTTAGACAGAAAATACATAGTTTTTGTAAGCCTTCAGTTTTTCCTTCAAGTAAGGTCATAAGTACATTACACCACTTCAAGAATATGAAACAAAAAAGGTTGCTACTGTTATTGCCATCATTACTGAAAAAAATAAAACCGGTAGCTTATCTGGCATCTAAAGAGGGAGTCCAGTTTGAAACCCCTTTTGTAAACCTTTCAAAAAATAAATAGTCAGTACAGAAAATGCAACATGTAGGAAAAAAAGCTGTTACGATTACTGTACTTCATAAACTATAGGCAAACACACAACTGGTCATTATACAAAAGAAAAATAATTGGGAGGTAACTGCAGCTTATTTGGCATTTCAAGAGGGAGACCTTTTTTGTAAAACTACCTTAAAACGTAAAAAAGGCAGTGCTGAAATGAGGTGTACATTACACCAAAGAAAAAAAGATGCTAGTGTTATTTCACTTTAGCCCTATTTACTAAATCTTAAACACTTTGCAAACACAATTCAATTAAATTCAATTTTATTTATATAGCGGCAATTCATGAAACATGTCATCTCGAGGCACTTTACAAAGTCAAAATCAATCATATTATACAGATTGGTCAAAAATGTCCTATATAAGCACAGCAAAAACAGATCTAAAAATAAGTAAAATGTTCTAAAAAATTGTGTATTTGTCCTTGATTTAAGCAGGGAAAAAATATTATCTGCCAATGGAATGAGTATTTTGACCCCTAAAATAAGATAAATAGACATCCTGCACTTGAAATAAGATGATGGAAATGAGTTGTTCCTATTTTAAGTGCAAAAATCTTATTCCATTGGCAGATGATCTTATTTACCTGCTCAAATCAAGGACATATATGCTAATTTTAAGAAAATATTACTTATTTTTAGTTCTGTTTTTGCAGTGAGGGAAGCATTTGATTGCTTCAAAGTCCCAACAAGCAGCATTCACTCCTGGAGAAGAGCCCCTCATCCCATCCCCTCCACACTTTTGGTCTTGACTTTTTTCTTCCGCTCAAAATCTTAACCTCCCCTTGTGGTCATCCTTGCACATAACCCCATTGTCACGTGAAACTGTAAAGCCTTCTGTTCATCTTCAAAAACAGCTGGCTTTCGAAGTGGCTAGAATTAAGCCGTACTCTTCATGGGCTGAAAACAAGACTTGCTATGCTGAATAGCCGTTCGCATGCTGCAGATGCTGGGAGGGGTGTGTTGAGCTTGACAGACAGCTTGCAGAGAAGCGAAACAGGTGCATCCTATTGGTGGTGATGAACAACCCCAGGCAAGACACGACTTTGTTGCAGTCAATCAGTAGGTGGGGTCAAAACACTTGCGTCTCTCTCTCTCTCTCTCTCTCTCTCTCTCTCTCTCTCTCTCTCTCTCTCTCTCTCTCTCTCTCTCTCTCTCTCTCTCTCTCTCTCTCTCTCTCTCTCTCTCTCTCTCTCTCTCTCTCTCTCTCTCGAGTGCGCATGTGTGAGCGTCTGCTGCATGTGTGGGGTGGAAGGAGAACGAGTGTGATGTTTTCTAAAGGTTTGAACGTCACTTTTTACAGTGGGTTTTCACTTGTTTCGCACTTTAACACATTTCGGTTTTCACTGGTGTTTAGTGTCTTTTCCGGCAGCGCCAAGCTTTTTAGCTTGGTGCGATTGCTGGAAAAGGTTATGGTGCTGAAGGCTTTAGGAGCCTGTCACGTCGACATGGTATAAAAATACCGGTTGCCGTGGATTTTTCGGTTGAGGAGTGTGGTTTGGCTGTTGGGGAACTTGTTGGGTGTGAAAGTGTGAAGGCAGCGTCCAGGATGAACAATGCAGTGGTTATGTTTTTGGACTCGATTGATAAGGTGAACAGCATAGTTGAGAGGGGGATTGTTTTGAGAAATACGCAAAACTACGGTTTTTCCTTTAATGAACCCTGCTAAAAAGGTCATCCTGTCTAATTTGCCACCGTTCATCAGCGATGAGGTGTTGCTGAAGGAATTGTCACGTCATGGTCAGATAGTATCGGCAATGAAAATGCTCCCGTCGGGTTGCAAATCAGCAAAGTTGAAACACGTTGTTTCTTTTAGAAGACAGGTGTTTATAATTCTCAAAAATGATATAGAGGAACTGAGCATAGTGATGAAATTTAAGGTTGACGGCTTTGATTACACTATTTTTGCGACATTGGAAACTATGAGGTGTTTTGGATGTAACCAGGAGGGCCATTCAGTTCGTAATTGCCCTGTAAATATTCAAAAAGAGAATGTTCGGGTTAACGAAAATCCAGAGCCAGGGACATCAGCGGATAGTGTGAATGGAGCCACAGCGGGGGCAACTGGGGAGGGAGCTCAGGTGGCTGACGCGGAGGAAGGAGGGAAGGAGGGATACTGAAGTTTATAGACTTCGAAAACTGGTGCAAAAGATCAGAGCTCGCTTTAAGTGAGGTACATGAAAGCTAAAAACCAGCTGATAAGACGCTGTATTGTTTTTTTCTTTGGATCTTTTTTTGTGTGATTATGAGTAGATTTTAAATCTCATCTTTGAACCTTAACGGGGAAAGGGATATGAAAAAAAGGGTTGTTTTTTTGAACTCTTAAAATCTAAATGCATTGATATAGCTTTTGCTCAAAAAACTCATAGCAATGTTGATAATGAGGTTGATTGGAAGAAAGAATGGTATGGGAATCTTGTTCTGAGTCATAAAACTTCGCTAAGTGCAGGAGTAGCTATTTTTTTCTCAAGGAATTTTCTTCCAGTTTTTATTGAAATTGAAGATGTTGTAGCTGGAAGATTGTTAAAGGTTATTGTTAAGTATGAAATTATAAAGATAATTCTACTGAATTGTATATGCTCCTGTGTTTTCTTAGAAAAGTTAGCAAATACACTATTAAATTGTGGGTCAACAGATTATTTAATTTTAGGTGATGATTTAAATTGTACAATAGATGATTTAGATAGGAATCATTTAGAACCACATATACATTCAAGGAGATTATTGAAACGTACTATTGAAACTTATGATTTGGCGGATGTGTGGCGTTTTAAAAATGGAAAGATAAGGCAATATTCATGGGCTCAATGTAAAGAGAATTATATTACTTTGGCAAGATTAGATAGGTTTTATTATTTTGGGCATCATTTACAAATATTTAGATCATGCACTTTGTGTCCAGTGGGCTTTTCTGATCATAGTATGATCATAGGGAGTGTGTTTATAAATAATTTAAGACCTAAAAGTGCATATTGGCATTTCAATACTGTTTTGTTAAATGATGGTTGTTTTAAAAAGGGATTTTCTTTTTTTTGGAAACAGTGGAGACTAATGAAATGTCAGTTTTCATCTGTACAGCAGTGGTGGGATATTGGTAAAATTAAAATTCAGCAGTTTTGTAATCAATACACTTACAATGTTACAGGAGAAATGGTAAAATCTATTGAAGAATTAGAGACTGAAATTGTGGATATTCAGAGTTGTGACATGTTCGGATTTAACCTCTTGACCCACATGCAGACTCAACTGGTTAGTGCAAAGAATTAGTTTATTTTTAAAGAACAAACAGCAAGACAGGCTTCCTTGGTGTCTCTGGGAGTGGTTCAGTCATGTAATCCTTGGCGCCTGGCCTGGAATGAGAGTTGGGTTATTGATGGCCAGAGATGAATCGGTCTGGTGTAATAAGAGACAAGCTTACGTTAGAAGGCTCTTGGTTAAAGTGTTGGAGAATAGTGCTCAGGGGTCCTGTGTGGTGAGCGGTAGGTGGAACCTCCTGGGGTGAGTCCGAGATCCGGAAGTTGGGTGGAGTGAGATGAGAGGGCAATGGAGCGAGCAGGCAGGCACTTGCAGAGTGGTCACACAGATGGAGTTGGCGACAAAATTGATCCTTCTAGGAAGCACCAGCGACAAAAAATAACCTGAAGACGGGAAACACAGTGCAATCAGTTTCTGGCAAGTAATCAAGTGACTAGCAAAGACTTGTGATAGCTGACTACAGGTGGAGGCCGGAGAAACTACCAATAGACGTTAATCATCCAGCACTGAGTGAAGGCTCTGCTGCTCCTTTATCTCCAGCACTCTGATGAGGCCAATGAGCTGCACCTGTGAGGGCTGCCCTTGCTCACCACCAAGATCCTCGCTGGAAGAGATGCATCACTCGCACGCACACACTCACACAGGAACCCTGACACTACCCCCCCATTAAAGACCGCCCCCTGGCGGTCGGGATGAAGACGACCCATGAGAAGCCTCAAAATCTCTAATGAGGTCAGGGTCCAGGATAAACGAACGGGGAACCCATGACCGTTCCTCAGGTCCATAACCTCGCCAGTCCACTAAGTACTGGAACCCTCTTCCCCGACGGCGAATAGCCAGAATCTTTGTGACGTCATAGGCAGGGTGACCATCGATATCCCGGGCGGGTGGCGGGGGTCTGGAAGGAGGGCAAAAAGGACTGGAACGGACTGGTTTAAGGAGAGAGACATGAAATACAGGGTGGATCTTTAACCCATCAGGAAGCTTAAGGCGTACGGCTGAAGGGCTGAGGACAGAAGTTACTTCAAAGGGACCAATAAAGCGAGGGGACAGTTTGCGATTGGATGATTTGAGATTGATGTCACGAGTGGAGAGCCAAACCCTTTGTCCAGGTGAGTATGAAGGTGCAGGGGTTCTTTTACGATCAGCCCACCTGCGGTTTCCCTCCGCTGTCCGGTCGAGAGCAGCTTTAGTTTGGGTCCAGATGTGTCTGCAACGGCGGAGGTGATGGCGGACAGAGGTGACGGACGCTTGTTGTTCATCCGACGGGAACAGAGGCGGCTGGTAACCAAGAGAGGACTCAAAAGGTGATAGACCAGTGGCTGTTGAGGTGTGACTGTTGTGGGCGTACTCTACCCAAGGCAGGTGTACACTCCAGGATGAAGGGTGTGATGAACAAAGACAGCGAAGGGTAGCCTCCAGCTCCTGGTTCAGGCGCTCCGTTTGACCATTAGTTTGAGGATGAAACCCTGAACTGAGGGTTACCTTCGCTCCAAGAGCAGTGCCAAACTCCTTCCAGACTCTAGAGACAAACTGTGGCCCTCTGTCTGACAGGATCTCAGTGGGGATACCATGCAGACGAAATACATGTTTTGTCAGGAGATGTGCTGTCTGCATGGCGGTGGGAAGTTTACGTAATGGAACAAGGTGGCAAGCCTTAGAGAAACGGTCAATGATTGTTAAAATGGTGGTGAAGCCCTTTGAAGGTGGTAGTCCAGTCACAAAGTCTAAAGCAATATGAGACCAAGGACGCGTGGGAACTGGAAGGGGTTGAAGTAGCCCACTGGGAGGTTGATTGCGGGTCTTATTGCGGGCACAGATGGGACAGGCCAGCACATAGTCTTTGACGTCTTTATATAAAGATGGCCACCAAAACCCACGTCTGATCAGAGAGACAGTTCTGTTAATGCCGGGATGACATGAAAATCTTGCCGTATGGGCCCAATGAATGAGGCTAGCTCTAACAGCAGAAGGGACGTAGAGACGGTTGGGTGGTCCATTGCCGGGATCAGGTTCAGTCTGTTGGGCTGCCAGTACTTGGTCTCTAATCTCCCAGGAAAGGGCACCAATAACGCATGATGGTGGGATGATGGTGGCAGCAGGTGTCTCTAGATCAGAGGAAAACTGTCTTGAAAGTGCATCAGGTTTGATGTTCTTGGACCCTGGCCGGTAAGTAATTGTAAAGTTGAACCTGGAGAAAAAGAGGGACCAGCGAGACTGTCTGGGATTCAATCTCTTGGCTTGTTGAAGATATGCTAGATTCTTATGATCGGTCCAGACAACAATGGAATGCTCGGCCCCTTCTAACCAGTGACGCCATTCATCAAAAGCCATCTTTATGGCTAGAAGTTCTCTGTCCCCTACATTGTAGTTTCTCTCTGCTGATGAAAGACGACGGGAGAAGAATGCACAGGGGTGCAGCTTGTCATCAATGGAAGATATCTGTGACAGGACTGCCCCCACCCCTGAATCAGAGGCATCCACTTCAATAATAAACTGTCTTAATGGATCTGGTTGTATGAGGATGGGTGCAGTGGCAAACCTCCTTTTTAGTTCTAGAAAACTTTGTTCAGCTTCAGGTGACCAACTGAAACTAACCTTGGTGGAGGTGAGGCTGGTGAGGGGAAGAACAGTCTGGCTATAGTTCTTGATGAAACGGCGATAGAAATTTGCAAACCCCAAAAAGCGTTGAAGTTGCTTGCGAGATGTGGGAGTTGGCCAGTCCAACACTGCTTGAACCTTTGCTGGATCCGTCTTCACCTGCCCGCTCCCCAACACAAAGCCCAAAAAAGTGACTGATGAGGTGTGGAACTCGCATTTCTCTGCCTTGATGAACAACTGATTCTCTAAAAGACGCTGAAGGACTAGGCGGACATGACTCTTATGTTCCTCTAGAGATCTTGAAAAAATAAGAATATCATCGAGATAAACAAAAACAAACTGATTAAGATAGTCCCTAAGGACATCATTGACTAATGACTGGAACACTGCTGGTGCATTCATGAGGCCAAAGGGCATAACCAAATACTCAAAATGGCCGAGTGGTGTCCTAAACGCTGTTTTCCACTCGTCTCCTTCTCGCATTCTGATCAAGTGATAGGCATTACGGAGGTCAAGTTTGGTGAATATAGTGGCTCCCTGTACGAGTTCAAAAGCTGATGCAAGTAATGGCAGTGGATATTTATTCTTTATCGTGATCTGGTTT
The DNA here is from genome assembly GCF_011125445.2 of Fundulus heteroclitus. NCBI lineage: Eukaryota > Metazoa > Chordata > Actinopteri > Cyprinodontiformes > Fundulidae > Fundulus > Fundulus heteroclitus. The sequence continues at coordinate 111,214 of NW_023396652.1, read as the reverse complement.
AAGGCTCTGTAGTCAATACATGGTCTGAGTGTGCCATCCTTCTTACCGACGAAGAAAAACCCAGCTCCCACAGGTGAAGTTGAAGAACGAATAATGCCAGCTGCCAAGGACTCACTGATGTATCTCTCCATGCTCTCCCTCTCCGGTTTGGAAATACTGTACAAACGACTAGTAGGAAGTGGTGCTCCTGGAAGAAGGTCAATAGCACAATCATAGGGACGGTGAGGGGGAAGAGATAGAGCTCGTGACTTACTGAAAACCATGTGAAGGTCATGGTATTCAGATGGTACGTTGGCCAAGTCAGCTGGGGAGGGTTCATCTGCAGAATGAGTGGCTACTGGGGGAAGAGCAGAGTGAAGACATGATGATAAACAGTATGTACTCCAGGATTCAACCCGACTGTTTCTCCAATCAAGGTGTGGATTATGGCGGATCAGCCATGGATATCCTAGAACCACTGGAGACTGAGGTGAAGGAAAAACAAAAAAGGTTATCATTTCACGATGATTTCCTGAAACTAAAAGTTCTATGGGAGTTGTGCACTGAGTAATGACAGGTAAGGACTTTCCATCCAGTGCAGAGACCAAGACTGGAGCTGGAAGAGGCAATGTGGGTATTTGGAGTTGATTAACCAGGTTGTCATCTATAAGGTTTTGTTCACATCCAGAATCAATTAAAACAAATGTCTGGAAGGAGCCGTTGCTAGTAATCAGAGAACAAGGAAGAGTTAGACGGGAAATCTTCTTTGAGTTGCCCACCACTCCTCCCGTAGCTAATGGTGGGCCTTGTCTTTTGGCAGGTTTTTACAGTTAGCAATGTAGTGTCCTGTCTGACCACAGTAAAGACAGGCTCCAGATCTCATGCGACGCTGTCGCTCTTCGGGAGTGAGTCTGGTTCTTCCTATTTGCATAGGTTCCTCGGGGCTCAAACCTACAGAGTTAGTATCTGATTCGACTCGGCTTGGCCACAAACTCAGTTCTCTCTTAGGTCGTGTTCTGTTTCTGATTCTATTGTCGATTCTAATGGCTAAAGTAATGAGATCTTCCAATGTCCCTGGTTCATCTCGGTAAGCCAGTTCATCCTTTATATTCTCATTCAAAGCTTGTAGAAAAGCTCCTTTCAATGCCTCTGTGTCCCAACCAGAAGAGGCAGCCAGAGTTCTGAAGTCAATGGCAAAATCGGCTACAGCTTGACGTCCCTGCCTTAAGTTCCACAACTTGCGGGTGACATCCGACTGTGACTCAGTATACCCAAATGTTTGTTTAAATGCACATACAAACGAGTCATAGGTGCCCTGGAAAAGGACTTGCTGTCCAAGCTTAGCCTCTGCCCATTTTAGCGCTCTTCCCCTTAATAAGCCAATGACGTAAGAGATCTTCGCTGCATCTGTCTGAAAACTCTGAGGTGAAAAAGAATAAACTAAAGAGCATTGCAACAGAAAACCCCCACATTTACCTATCTCTCCTGAATAGGGCTCAGGTGTGGGTGGCGAGATCTCTCTGAAACGTACGGAGACAGGGGGTGTTTGAGCAGAACTGGCAGAGGCACTGACCTGTGAAGGAGGGGGAACTGCGACAGGAGGCGGACCAGCGGGAGGGGAACCTGCAGATGCGAGTCCTTGGCGAAGATCCTTGAGAATCTCAGAAAATTGCTCTAATCGTTGGTTAGTTCTTATTTGTTGCTCGTATAAAGACGTAAGCATGGTATCATGACGGAGAAGTACTGCATGATCCTGATTGGGATCTGGAGAAGGTTCTGCTGGGTCAGACTGGCTGGATGATTCTGACATGTTCGGATTTAACCTCTTGACCCACATGCAGACTCAACTGGTTAGTGCAAAGAATTAGTTTATTTCTTTTAAAGAACAAACAGCAAGACAGGCTTCCTTGGTGTCTCTGGGAGTGGTTCAGTCATGTAATCCTTGGCGCCTGGCCTGGAATGAGAGTTGGGTTATTGATGGCCAGAGATGAATCGGTCTGGTGTAATAAGAGACAAGCTTACGTTAGAAGGCTCTTGGTTAAAGTGTTGGAGAATAGTGCTCAGGGGTCCTGTGTGGTGAGCGGTAGGTGGAACCTCCTGGGGTGAGTCCGAGATCCGGAAGTTGGGTGGAGTGAGATGAGAGGGCAATGGAGCGAGCAGGCAGGCACTTGCAGAGTGGTCACACAGATGGAGTTGGCGACAAAATTGATCCTTCTAGGAAGCACCAGCGACAAAAAATAACCTGAAGACGGGAAACACAGTGCAATCAGTTTCTGGCAAGTAATCAAGTGACTAGCAAAGACTTGTGATAGCTGACTACAGGTGGAGGCCGGAGAAACTACCAATAGACGTTAATCATCCAGCACTGAGTGAAGGCTCTGCTGCTCCTTTATCTCCAGCACTCTGATGAGGCCAATGAGCTGCACCTGTGAGGGCTGCCCTGGCTCTCCACCAAGATCCTCGCTGGAAGAGATGCATCACTCGCACACACACACTCTCACACAGGAACCCTGACACTACCCCCCCATTAAAGACCGCCCCCTGGCGGTCGGGATGAAGACGACCCACGAGAAGCCTCAAAATCTCTAATGAGGTCAGGGTCCAGGATGAACGAACGGGGAACCCATGACCGTTCCTCAGGTCCATAACCTCGCCAGTCCACTAAGTACTGGAACCCTCTTCCCCGACGGCGAATAGCCAGAATCTTTGTGACGTCATAGGCAGGGTGACCATCGATATCCCGGGCGGGTGGCGGGGGTCTGGAAGGAGGGCAAAAAGGACTGGAACGGACTGGTTTAAGGAGAGAGACATGAAATACAGGGTGGATCTTTAACCCATCAGGAAGCTTAAGGCGTACGGCTGAAGGGCTGAGGACAGAAGTTACTTCAAAGGGACCAATAAAGCGAGGTGACAGTTTGCGATTGGATGATTTGAGATTGATGTCACGAGTGGAGAGCCAAACCCTTTGTCCAGGTGAGTATGAAGGTGCAGGGGTTCTTTTACGATCAGCCCACCTGCGGTTCCCCTCCGCTGTCCGGTCGAGAGCAGCTTTAGTTTGGGTCCAGATGTGTCTGCAACGGCGGAGGTGATGGCGGACAGAGGTGACGGACGCTTGTTGTTCATCCGACGGGAACAGAGGCGGCTGGTAACCAAGAGAGGACTCAAAAGGTGATAGACCAGTGGCTGTTGAGGTGTGACTGTTGTGGGCGTACTCTACCCAAGGCAGGTGTACACTCCAGGATGAAGGGTGTGATGAACAAAGACAGCGAAGGGTAGCCTCCAGCTACTGGTTCAGGCGCTCCGTCTGACCATTAGTTTGGGGATGAAACCCTGAACTGAGGGTTACCTTTGCTCCAAGAGCGGTGCCAAACTCCTTCCAGACCCTAGAGACAAACTGTGGCCCTCTGTCTGACAGGATCTCAGTGGGGATACCATGCAGACGAAATACATGTTTTGTCAGGAGATGTGCTGTCTGCATGGCGGTGGGAAGTTTACGTAATGGAACAAGGTGATTGTTAAAATGGTGGTGAAGCCCTTTGAAGGTGGTAGTCCAGTCACAAAGTCTAAAGCAATATGAGACCAAGGACGCGTGGGAACGGGAAGGGGTTGAAGTAGCCCACTGGGAGGTTGATTGCGGGTCTTATTGCGGGCACAAATGGGACAGGCCAGCACATAGTCTTTGACGTCTTTATATAAAGATGGCCACCAAAACCCACGTCTGATCAGAGAGACAGTTCTGTTAATGCCGGGATGACATGAAAATCTTGCCGTATGGGCCCAATGAATGAGGCTAGCTCTAACAGCAGAAGGGACGTAGAGACGGTTGGGTGGTCCATTGCCGGGATCAGGTTCAGTCTGTTGGGCTGCCAGTACTTGGTCTCTAATCTCCCAGGAAAGGGCACCAATAACGTTATTAAGGTTCTGCTGGGTCAGACTGGCTGGATGATTCTGACATGTTCGGATTTAACCTCTTGACCCACATGCAGACTCAACTGGTTAGTGCAAAGAATTAGTTTATTTTTAAAGAACAAACAGCAAGACAGGCTTCCTTGGTGTCTCTGGGAGTGGTTCAGTCATGTAATCCTTGGTGCCTGGCCTGGAATGAGAGTTGGGTTATTGATGGCCAGAGATGAATCGGTCTGGTGTAATAAGAGACAAGCTTACGTTAGAAGGCTCTTGGTTAAAGTGTTGGAGAATAGTGCTCAGGGGTCCTGTGTGGTGAGCGGTAGGTGGAACCTCCTGGGGTGAGTCCGAGATCCGGAAGTTGGGTGGAGTGAGATGAGAGGGCAATGGAGCGAGCAGGCAGGCACTTGCAGAGTGGTCACACAGATGGAGTTGGCGACAAAATTGATCCTTCTAGGAAGCACCAGCGACAAAAAATAACCTGAAGACGGGAAACACAGTGCAATCAGTTTCTGGCAAGTAATCAAGTGACTAGCAAAGACTTGTGATAGCTGACTACAGGTGGAGGCCGGAGAAACTACCAATAGACGTTAATCATCCAGCACTGAGTGAAGGCTCTGCTGCTCCTTTATCTCCAGCACTCTGATGAGGCCAATGAGCTGCACCTGTGAGGGCTGCCCTGGCTCTCCACCAAGATCCTCGCTGGAAGAGATGCATCACTCGCACACACACACTCTCACACAGGAACCCTGACAAGTTGTTGTGAGTCCACAGGAAATCGAGGCCATTTTCAGGCACTCAAACGTAAAAAAGCGGCATTGACTGATCTGCTTGGGATCAGAGCACAGGGAGCTTTGGCACGTTCACGTTTTTAAAGTGTCTCTGAAATGGATGCTCCCTCAAAATTCTTCTTCAGTTTGGAGAAGAAAAATGGACAAAATTGTCTCATTCATTGCATTTGTTCTGAAGATGGAAAAGAGTTGACGGATTCCACTGAACTGAAGAAAAGAGCTGTGGATTTTTTTTCAACGTTATACGCAAGTGAGTTTAAACAAGATTCTTTGACAACAAAAGAGTTTCTTGATGACTTGCCAAGGGTGTCAGACCAAAACAATGTCTTCTTGGAGCATGCTCTAACGTTGGAAGAACTGCAGGTGGCACTGTTGAGCATGGAAAATGGCAAAGCTCCAGGAATAGATGGCTTACCTGTGGAGTTTTATAAATCGTGTTGGCCTGTGTTGGCTGAAGATCTGTTGGAAGTCCTCAATAATAGTGTGGCAAGGGGAATGTTACCCCTTAGCTGTCGTACAGCTGTGCTCACTCTTATTCCTAAGAAAGGGGATCTTTATGAAATAAGGAATTGGAGACCTGTCAGTTTACTGTGTACTGATTATAAGATTTTCTCAAAGATTCTGGCATGCAGATTGAGGAAAGTGATTGATCAAGTTATACATGTTGATCAGTCTTATTGTATCCCTGGCAGATCAATAAGAGATAACATAACATTAATTCAAGATTATTTGGACGTCTCTAATTTATTGGGTTTAAACTTCGGTCTGATTTCTATTGACCAAGAAAAGGCATTTGATCGAGTGGAGCACCAGTATTTATGGAATTGTTTGAGAGCTTTTGGTTTCTCCTCTGGATTCATTGCTATGATTAAAACCCTTTATTGTGACATTGAAAGTGTATTGAAAGTCAATGGTGGTTTAAGTGCACCTTTTAATGTAAAGAGAGGTATTCGCCAGGGCTGTGCAATGTCAGGAATGTTATATTCAATGAGCATTGAACCTTTGTTATGTCGAATCAGGAAAAAGTTGCAGGGTGTAAGGTTAAATGAAGTTTCTATACCTTTTCAACTTTCTGCATATGCAGATGATATTGTTGTGGCAATCACTAATTAGTCAGATGCCGTTACTTTAATAGAAATTATTGAGTGTTTTGGTAAAATTTCTTTATCCAAAGTTAATTGGAGCAAGAGTAAAGCTTTGTCAATTGGTAAGTGGACAAAACAAGAACCTAAATTACCTGATGAATTAAAGTGATCAAAAATGGTTTTAAATATTTGGGTGTTTATTTAGGGGATCGAATAAAGGTAATGAAAAATTGGGAGGGTTTTGTTGAACTGATGGAAGGTAGATTAAAGAAATGGCACTGGCTTTTGCCACAATGTTCTTATAGAGGTTGTACACTAATTATTAATAATCTGGTTGCTTCAACTTTGTGGCATCGCTTATCTGTTCTTGAACCCCCGCCAGGTCTTCTGGTAAAATTAGACTATTATTTTAAATTTCTTTTAGGACAGATTACATTGGGTCCCTCAGAGTGTTTTGTTTTTACCAAAGGAAGAAGGAGGGCAAGGTTTGATTCATTTAGATAGGAGAGCAGCCTTCAGACTACAGTTCTTACAGAGTTTTTTGTATGGTGATCAAAATGTTTTGTGGAGACAAGTTACCGAATGTTTTTTTTTCCAAAGTTGGTAATTTAGGTTATGGTAAAACTTTGTTTATTGTTGACTTTTCAAAATATAGTGTAAAGTGTTTGTCATCTTTTTATGTTAGTGTATTAAAATCATGGAACTTTATGGAAACGAAGAGAGTTGGAACATCCACATCGTTAAATTGGTTGTTACTCGAACCTGTCCTCAAGGGATCTCGTTTGGGTTCAGCTTGGGACAATATGGCTATGATTTCTGAACTGATGATGAAAAGGGAAGTGGTTACATTGAAACATCTGCTTGAACTTGTTGGAACAGGGATGGATAATGTCGTTTCTTTGGCTCGATGATTGGAGATTCACTCTTTAAGAACTGTAGGCATTATGCTGGCAACATTTAAGCGGATATTATCAGAAGACGACAAAAGACTCATAAAAGGATGGTTTGTTGGGCTTTTAACTCCTGATAAAGCAGATCATTTTGTTAAGCTGTGTTTTAAGCCACAATTGGAAGATCTTGAATGTCCTGGACCTTTTTTGGAGGAAGAAAAACATAAATGGACACGTTTGGATTCTGTGAATGGAAAGATAATATATATGAAATGTGTAAAGGCTTTGAACAAGGTAAAATAAAAAAAGTAAAAAAAGATACTCCTTGGAGAGATTTTTTTAAAGTTGATTTTGAGGTGAAACCGGTATGGGGATTACTTTATAAACCACCATTGACTAAAAATGTTGGTGATTTACAATGGAGAATTTTGCATGGTATTATTGCGGTTAATGCTTTTGTTTCTATTATTAATCCTGCTGTTTCAGATAAATGTCCTTTTTGTTTATCAAGAGAAACTATCTTTCATTGTTTTGTTCAATGTTTTAGAATAATGGATTTATTTACATTATTAAGAGATATTTGAAAATCATTTGGAGAATGTTTTACAGAACAGTCTTTTATTTTTGTTTTTTTATATGGCAAGAGAAAGAAGAAAATTGGACAGTTGTTAAATTTTTTTCTTGGACAAGCAAACTTTGCAATATATTTGAGTAGGACATTTAAGATTAATAACAAACAGAATACTGATTGTGTAATACTATTTAAGAGTATGGTTAGAGCAAGAGTGATGCTAGAATATAAATATTATTTAAATGTAGATGAACTAAATATTTTTCAGAATATTTGAAATTATGAAGGTGTTTTATTTACTTTTAATAATTCCGAACTTTCATTTATGAATATGTTAATTTGACAATATGTTGAATGTTCCAAATGTATCACCACTGAGTGAATAAATGAGTTTTTAAAAATCAAAAAAATCTCTCTTTCTCTCTCTCTCACTCACTCACTCACTCACTCACTCACTCACTCTCTCGCTTTAAAAAAAATTATACTTGAGGAAAGTATAAAGTACTCCAAAATATACTTAAGTACAGCAGTGAAGTATTTTTACTTTGTTACTATACGACACTGACTTTCACCACTGGTTAAGACCAAAATTATTTATAACTGATTGCTCTTCCTGCTCCTCTGTTAAAACGAACTGCAGCAGGAATTACTGATGGCCACAAGTTGTGAAAGAAGCAGAAACAGCTCTGTAGAGGGTGGGATTTAGAATGAGCTCAGGATGGATAGAGCTGTGAATGGATCATCTGCAGCCCATATGGGATTTGTCATTTTTATGCGTGAGAAATGGCATGTGAGCGTGTGAAGTCAGTGAAATGTGTGTGTCACACAGTCAATGCGTGAGAGTTGAGAGCCCTGACGGTATTGTTAGAATCTCGATAACCCCTTTCCTTTCTTCTCTCTTTTCTGTTGCTTTGGATAGACAATGTAGCTCCCTTGAAAAAGAAGGTGATTATTCACAGGAAGCTGGCTCCTTGGTTTAATTCAGAGCTGCGTTCCTTGAAGCACAATGTTAGGAAATTGGAGAGAAAATGGCGCTCTACACACCAAGAGGAATCCTACCTAATCTGGAAGGACAGTCTATTGTTGTATAACAAGACCCTTCGCAGAGTTAAAGCAGCATATTTTTCATCATTAATCGAGGAGAATAAGAATAATCCTAGATTTCTCTTCAGTACAGTTGCCAAATTTACCCAGAGCCACAGCTCTGTCGATCCATCCAATCCCTTAGCTCTTAGCAGTAATGATTTTATGGGATTCTTCATAAATAAAATTGTTTCCATTAAAAATAAAATAATTGGCATCCTCCCAAACATGATTACCTCGTCCTCAGCAAGTGAGGCAGCATTGGAGGAATCCTTAGAACCTGCGCAGTGTCTGAACTGTTTAAAAGCCGTAGAGCTTTCTGAGCTATCTAAAATTTTAGCTTCATCTAAACCTTCTACCTGTATGTTAGACCCAATCCCAACCAAGTTGTTTAAGGAGGTATTCCCTTTGATCAGTGGTCCTATTTTAGACATGATTAATCTATCCTTAGTAAATGGATATGTACCACAGGCTTTTAAAGTAGCTGTTATTAAACCTTTACTTAAGAAACCATCTCTTGATCAAGATGAGTTAGTAAATTACAGACCTATATCTAATCTTCTTTTCTTATCTAAAATTCTTGAGAAAGTAGTTGCTAATCAACTATGTGAACATTTACAAAGTAATGACCTACTTGAGGAGTTTCAGTCAGGCTTCAGAGCTCATCATAGCACTGAAAAAGCTCTGGTGAAGGTCACTAATGACATTCTCATGGCCTCAGATAATGGACTTGTGTCTATACTTGTCCTGTTAGATCTCAGTGCTGCATTTGATACATTTGATCACAATATTCTCCTACAAAGACTTGAGCATACTGTAGGGATTAAGGGAAAAGCATTAGGCTGGTTTAAATCTTATCTGTCGGACAGATTCCAGTTTGTTCATGTTAATAATAAATCTTCCTCAAACTCTAGGGTCACTTGTGGAGTACCACAGGGTTCAGTCCTTGGACCAATTCTATTTACTATATATATGCTTCCGATTGGCAAAATTATCAGACAGCATTGGATTAATTTCCATTGTTATGCTGATGACACTCAGCTATATTTATCCATAAATCCTGATGAATCCAATCAGTTACTTTGACTGCAGTCATGTCTTGATGACATTAAAAGCTGGATGACTTTAAATTTCCTGCATTTAAATTCTGACAAGACAGAAGTTGTAATCTTTGGGCCAGAGTCTTCAAAAAATAAAGTTCTTAATCAATCACTTAATCTGGATGGCATTAACTTGGCCTCTGGTAATAAAGTTAAAAATCTTGGTGTTGTTTTCGACCAAGACATGTCATTTAAATCCCATATTAGACAGGTTTCCAGAGTTTCCTTTTTTCACCTCAGGAAAATCGCCAAAATTAGAAACATTCTGTCCAGGGGTGATGCTGAAAAACTAGTCCATGCATTTGTTACTTCAAGGCTGGACTATTGTAATTTTTTACCATCAGGAAGTCCACAAAATGCAGTTCGAAGTCTTCAGCTGATCCAAAATGCTGCAGCAAGAGTTCTGATGAAAATCAACAACAGGGATCATATTTCTCCAATTTTAGCTTCCCTTCATTGGCTTCCTTTTAAATCAAGAATTAAATTTAAAATTCTCCTTCTAACGTATAAAGCCCTTAATAATCAAGCTCCATCATATATCAGAGCTCTGATTACCCCATATATTCCTAACAGAGCACTTCGCTCTCAGACTGCAGGTCTGCTGGTGGTTCCTAGAGTCTCTAAAAGTAGAATGGGAGGCAGATCCTTTAGCTATCAGGCTCCTCTCCTGTGGAATCAACTCCCAGTTGTGGTCCGTGAGGCAGACACCCTGTCTACTTTTAAGACTAATCTTAAAACTTTCCTTTTTGACAAAACTTATAACTAGAGTGGCTCATGTTACTCTGAGCTATCTCTATAGTTATGCTGCTATAGGTTTAGGCTACTGGAGGACATCAGGGCCTATTTTTCTTATTCTACTGAGTTCTACTGTTCTTCAATTATGCATTATGTGTTGTCATTTCTGCTTTAACTTTCTGTTATCTCTCTTTTATCTTCATAGTAGGTACACCTGGTCTGGCGTTCTGTTAACTGTGACATCATCCAGAGAAGATGGCTCACCCGCTACTACCATCTAATGTAGAACAGATTACTGGATCAATGTGTGCTTCTGTGCTTTTTTGTCTCTCTTGTTGTGTCTCTGCTCTGTCTTCTGTAACCCCCAGTCGGTCGAGGCAGATGACCGTTCATACTGAGCCCGGTTCTACCGGAGGTTTTCCTTCCCGTTAATGGGGAGTTTTTCTTCCCACTGTCGCTTCATGCTTGCTCAGTATGAGGGATTGCAGCAAAGTCATTTACAATGCAGACGACTCTCCCTGTGGCTCTACGCTTCCCCAGGAGTGAATGTTGCTTGTCGGGACTTTGATGCAATCAACTGGTTTCCTTATATAGGACATTTTTGACCAATCTGTATAATCTGACCCAATCTGTATAATTTGATTGAACTTGACTTTGTAAAGTGCCTTGAGATGACATGTTTCATGATTTGGCGCTATATAAATAAAATTGAATTGAATTGAACGTTATTGAGCATTGAGCGCAATCCCCAGGGATTAATCCAAGAGGAAATTGTAATTTCAAATCAAACAGCCCATTTCTGTCACAAAACCATGAAATAATGCAACTCTAGGAAGTGGTGCAATTGTCCTGAGCTTGAATACCGTTACCGGGGCAAGAAGTTGGTTGACTCAATAAAAGAGAACTGGCACAGAAAAGCTAGATCTTCAATATTTTTTCAGTTTACAGAGTACGTATTTGATTTAAATAAGGCAGATACAGGTATTGTTAGAAACTCTTATATTCCAAATTCTTCACTTTCTGTAGCTTGAGAACAAATTTGATCAAGTTTTCGATAGTCACAACACAATATCAATAACACATTTTTAAACAACTTCCTGGTGTCAAGAGTTGCTTTTAGAAGTTTCTTGGGCATACTGTGTTGGCTACCTCCTCCCTAATATTTTATTAACTTTGCTTACAGGAAGTTGCTGTTTTTTGATTTGCTGTATTTGTTCTGTAATTTGTTTTGGTTTATCTGATTTTTCAATCTATCCTTTTGTTTGTAGAAGTACTGCAATAGAAAAGGTGAATTATTGTGTCCGTTGCGTAACCTGATAACTAAAAAAACCTATAAGAAACACAAAAAAAATACAAAATTTAAAATTTGCCAGTGATTGCAGCATTTAATTTAACAGATGCCCTGCTTTTATGCTTATGTTGATCTCGCAACGACTATTGGCGCACTAAGGGAGCAAAAGCTTAGTTATTTTTCTTATATAGCAAATAAAAAGTTAATCATTGACAAACAGCTGTTTTTCTTTTCAACAACCACAAGAGGTAAGAGTCAAGCAGAAGAGTCATTGTTAAACTGTTAATGTTCAAAAACTGTTGTGACTTTTGCTGTAAATTCTGAATATCAATTATGAATATGGTTAGTCTAGTTTTGAAGTTTATTTAAAGTTGCTTGGTGATTAGCTGGGTGGCCTGAACAGACTTACCTTTTTGTAACATAGCCTATCAGTTCTGTAGCTTCATCATTGTCCAGAACTGAACATGTATCTTCATCAGAAGGTGAAGGGTGCCAGGCAGCAGCCATGGCTTCCATAAATGCCACCATATTATCCACTGAATTCATCTGTTTCTCTGGTGGAAGATGAACAGTAATGAATACAACATAATTCATCAACTTGTAGAACAAATAGTCTGTCACTCCCACCTGTTAGGTTTTTCAGCAGCATGTGGAGCACAGCCATGGTGAAACAGGTCTGCGTATGGGTAAACTGGACCTCTGTAGCCCATGAGAATCCAGACAAATAGTAATGAAAGAGAACAGCCTCTTTGATACAGGTACGATGGTTTGTAAAGCCCAGAATGTTCTCCATTTTACTACAAACAGAGAATTGATTTAGAATATGATGTGGCAGTGATAAACAATAAGGAATAATATTGCTAAAACACAATGTTGGAGTGCTAGAACTCCCTACCTACTAAAAAAGCTTACATAAAAAGAACCCCTCCTATAGGGACTTATGTACCAAACTTACACAGATGTTCCTGTTCCAGGGTCTTGGTTATGATATTCTGTATATATTTGCCAGATTCCTACTCCTAGCCCATGTGAGCTGGACTTTCTCAGGGGGACCTTTGAACAATGGGACTGTACACATCTTGAATCGTGTCTGGTGTGTTAGACCCTGGTCTCAATCAATGTGTATCTTCGTTGCATAGTGTCCTATGCTGAGCCCCTGTGCTGCCATTCATAAAACCATGTTCTTAATCTGCCAGAGGTGTATGTTATCCTTACATGATGGTTTCTCTGGTTTCTCATCGTCCACGTACTAGGTTTCTGCTGCTTGAGACAGTAATCTGACACTGTGTCACTGATGCGCCCTATTTCTCTAGATCAGGGGCTCCCAAAGTGAAGGTTGCGAGACACCTTTTGGGGGTGGAAAATTATTTCAAGAATCAAGAATTGTATTATTTTCATTGTCACTGCGTGTTACCGTGGTGAAAATTTCTGGGACATACTCCGGTTTAGGGTACACACAATAAACAACAAGCAAAAAATAAACAATGGGAACAGGTGTACAGGTTTTTTTTAAGAGATTAAAGCATGCAAAACAAATAACAATCTTCAGGATCTTCAAGGAATCACACTAATTTCAAAAAGTCCGTCCTATTTAAATATGAAACTGTACAATGCACATTCCTGATAGTTAATATTCTTAAGCCTTAATATACAGATCTATGCATGAACTAGAAAAATGAAACATTCCTGATGGTTAAGAGTGTGCAAAAAATATGCATTCACAGTAGTGATATTTCAACATATACAGACTCAGTCTTCTCAGCAGGGGGCGATAGCCCTTACAGCTTTTGCAAAGAAGCTGTGTCTGTCTGTTTTGTTTTGGAGAGGATGTTCCTGAAGCGTTTCCCTGATGGAAGATAAGAAAACAGTGCATAGCCCAAGTGGGTAGGATATGTGGCAATGTGTCTGGCCCTTCTCTGGAATTGTGCAGCATAAACTGAGTCCAGTTCTTGTAGTAGGCATTGTACAATTCTTTGGGCTATCCTCAGCATCCAAGCTAAGTCCCTCTTCTCCTGTCATGCTCAAAACCATTAATCTCCATGTCATGCTCGGACTGCAGAATGTGGAGATGGACCAGTAGGAAAGTTAGTCATCAATTCAGTTAACTAATTATAATTTATTTTTGCTCTTAATATTAGTTATATGTTATTTTATTGATTGTATTGTTTTTGTAAAAACTAAGACCATTGTTCATGTTTTTTTGGAAGTGTCAGTGAAATTGGAGCTGTGGACGCTTAACCTTGCTCCACTGGACAATGGATAGTATTGTGTGGGTTTTATCCCCCTCCACCTTCAGATGTTTTCACCATATAGCAGCACTATGATAGTTAAATAAAAAAGCTGAAGTGGTCTTGAAATGTTATTTGCATTTTAAAATTATTTGTTTTTATCTGACCTAGTGAGATGTCTTTCAGGGTTATATATATATATATATATATATATATATATATATATATATATATATATATATATATATATATATATATATATATATATATATACAATAAACAGGTTAATAATAAATAGGTCATATTGACCACTGTTTTCTGTTTGACTAAATTAAGATAATATAAAATAAGATAAGAATAAGATAGACTTTATTGATCTCACAGTGGAGAAATTCACGTGTCACATTGGATTGTGATGTGACAATGATTGGCATTGTCACATCACAATCAAAAGAATGTGCCAAAAGGAGGAAGCACTTTCTTTGAAGTCCTACGGAGTAAAACCACCTCTTGGTCAAAGCCCGCCCCACACTAGCGTGTGCACTGAATACGTCGCTAAGACCTCCTCCTCATGTTCCTTGCATGCATGTTCCTTGAGTAGCGAGTAATTTCCTAGTATTCATTAGACATAATAATTACTGTAACAGGGAATTATTTTGGTTTAACAAATAATAACGTGTGGACTATTGTAATTCTTTACTATCAGGAAGTCCACAAAATGCAGTTCAAAGTCTTCAGCTGATCCAAAACGCTGCAGCAAAAGTTCTGATGTAAATCAACAACAGGGATCATATTTCTCCAATTTTAGCTTCCCTTCATTGGCTTCCTGTTAAATCAAGAATAGAATTTAAAATTCTTCTTCTAACATATAAAGCCCTTAATAATCAAGCTCCATCATATATCAGAGCTCTGATTACCCCGTATGCTCCTAACAGAGCACTTCGCTCTCAGGCTGCAGGTCTGCTGGTGGTTCCTAGAGTCTCTAAAAGTAGAATGGGAGGCAGATCCTTTAGCTATCAGACTCCTCTCCTGTGGAACCAACTCCCAGTTTTGGTCCGTGAGGCAGACACCCCGTCTACTTTTAAGACTAATCTTAAAACTTTCCTTTTTGACAAAGCTTCTAGTTAGAGTGGCTCATGTTACCCTGAGCTACCTGTATGGTTATGCTGCTATAGGCTTAGGCTACTGGAGGACATCAGGGCCTATTTTTCTCACTCTACTGATTTCTACTGTTCTCCAGTCTACTGTTCCCTTGTTTTGCATTGCATTGCATTGAAATAACTGTTGTCATTTCAGCTTTTAACTTTTTGCTCTCTCTCTCTCTCTCTCTCTGTCTTTTTTCTTCATAGTAGGTACACCTGGTCTGACGTTCTGTTAGCTGTGACATCATCCAAGGAAGACAGATCACCCGCTATTACCATCTAATGTAGAACAGATTACTGGATCAATGTGTGCTTCTGTGCTTTTGTCTGTCTTGTTGTGTCTCTGCTTTGTGTTCTGTAACCCCCAGTGGGTCAAGGCAGTTGACTGAGGCCGGTTCTGCAGGAGGTTTTTCCTTCCCGTTAATGGGGAGTTTTTCTTTCCACTGTCGCTTCATGCTTGCTCAGTATGAGGGAATGCTGCAAAGCCATGGACAATGCAGACGACTCTCCCTGTAGCTCTACGCTTCTCCAGGAGTGAATGCTGCTTGTCGGGACTTTGAATCAATCAACTGGTTCCGTTATATAGGAATTTTTTGACCAATCTGTATAATATAATTGAATTTGACTTTGTAAAGTGCTTCAAGATGACATGTTTCATGAATTGGAGCTATATAAATAAAATTGAATTGAATTGAATAGTAATTGTTTGTGTTTATTTCGAACCAGAAGTTCTATGGTCTCTAAGAGTAAAGAATTACCTCCTTTTGAGTTAACAACTGAATCAACTGAGACATTTTCATTGGTTTGTGATAAAGAAGCAAGGGTTAAAACTCCAATTGCAGTTATAATTTGTGTTATCAGCGTTTGCTGGATAAGTCCGATCAGACAACAACCAATCAGATCACACTTTTCCAGCATAAATAAATTCATAACAAGTAATTAATAACTGCATTGTTGGTGTTAGTCATTACAGGCTTGTAGCCTTTGGATCGCAACCATTTGAATTACATTTGTCATAGCTACCATTTGAGTTTCAATGATTATTAAAATTATAATAGCTAATTATAATTAATAATAACATTCATAATCAAACAGGTTTCTGGCATATTACAGGCACATTACAGAGTAGTGTCCTAAGAAAAGTGAAACAACAACGGGCTGTTCTCACAACAAATGATAGGAGTAAACCTGCTGGAAATGTTGGAATTCGGTTACAAAACAGATTTGTCCGCTCCAGCATGACACCCAGGAGGATCAGGACAACAATCAAAGGTATGTCAACAATCTTCGCGCTAAGCTACTAGAGAAAAAACAAACGATTCACAGGGACCCTAATATTTTACAATGTATCTGTAAGGGATTACACATCTGTAACAAGAACAGCACAAAGGTGTTGATTTATAAGTCTTTGAAATATGGCCTGGTGTCTAATGTATCAGACATCCTTCCAAGGAACATGAAATCAATCAATCCATCAATCAATCAATTTTATTGTCAACTACAATTTGCATTGCAATCAAAAATTCAGTTCCAGTACAACCGTCCATCACATACACTTAACAAAAATTTTGGGGGAACGATTGACTGAGGCCTTGCGTTGCCAAGGAACGCAGCCAGTCGGCCGCTGCTATTTCAGTGCAGCCATTAGGTGCGTTCTTCCAAACTGCCCCGGACCCCGCCTTACACGGAGTCCACAGGCGCTGCCCTTGAAATCTGTTGAAGAAAGATTTTACATGGGGGAAGTGGAGGGAGATAAAAAAGACAGGTGCTTCACGATTTATCAGAATCAGAATCAAGTTTAATCGGCAAGTAGGTTTGCACTTAGAAGGAATTTGACTTGGTATGGATGGTGCAGACAAAAAATAAGAATACAGTAAAATAAGAAGTAAAAGGAAATATACACAGAAGCTGTATACACTCAGCAGACGTCAATGCGTCAATGTAACGCAGAAGCTTGTAAGTCCTGAACGGGGGAGAGAGACAGTGTCCAGTTTCATGGGCAGCTCTTGGCCTTGTTCATAAGGCCGGTAGCAGATGGGAAAAAACTGTTCTTGTGGCATGAAGTTCTGGTCCTGCCCGAGGGAAGTGACTGAAATAGTCTGTGACTGGGGTGCAAGGGATAAGTCACAATCTTCCTTGCACGCCTCAGAGTCCTGGAGTCGTACAGGTCCTGGAAAGATGGAAGATTGCAGCCAATCACCTTCTCTGCAGACCGGATGACACGCTGCAGTCTGCTCTTGTCCTGTTTCCACATATAATGTGAAGCATCTGACAAAAAACCTCATTGCACAATATTTCAATATTCCAATCGATGGGCTAGTTAACGTTCACACTTCCAGGTTTTATCCCATCTCACCTCTGTGTACCACCACCGCAGTCAGCTTATCAAGCTTACAGTTTTGTTCATTAATCGCCTTAGTGATCACGTCGACTGCCACCGGCAGTCTCATCAAGGCCATGTTGACCGCCAGCAGCTTCTGAAGGTGCTGATACATTAGATATCCTCCGAGACCAAAAAAAAAGGAATCCAAGTATCGTAAATCCGAATAAGTAGACATCTTCGATGTCCTCAACAGAAAGAATTGAGAGGCACACCGTGGACCATTTCTCCCACGGGTCCAAGATGTATCCTGCAAAAAAAGTTCCGTCGGGACAGGCACTCTTCCCGGTCCTTTGCTTTCCAGTTGAAATGCCCATTAATTGAAATGAGATATTTTGAGTTCTGATGCTAAACAAATGGCTTACTCTTCCATTCTGGGCCTGCACTGCCTGCACTGCTTGGCTGCTTCACCATCCTGGGCCTGCATTGCCTGCACTGCCTGGCTGCTCCTCCACCCTGGGCCTGCACTACCTGCACTGCCTGCACTGCCTGGCTGCTCCTCCATCCTGGGCCTGCACTGCCTGCTCTGCCTGGCTGCTCCTCCACCCTGGGCCTGCACTACCTGCACTGCCTGCACTGCCTGGCTACTCCTCCATCCTGGGCCTGCACTGCCTGGCTGCTTCTCCATCCTGGGCCTGAATTGCCTGCACTGCCTGGCTGCTAGCTGCTCCTCCATCCTGGGCCTGCACTGCTTGGCTACTACCTGCTTCTCCAATCCTGCACTTGATCTGCTAGCAAACTGCATTTTTCACCATACTAAACACGCTGCTTTTAACTGGTATGACTTATCATTTAAACATGCATTTTTCACGTGTATTATTGTGCTTTTTGCTCATTTGCTGTTTTCACAATAATCACAAAAATGTTGGACAGAAACTGAATGCTCATATCTCTGAACAAATTAAAATTGATGCGACATATGATCATAACAAATCAACTGCTCCAATGTACAGAATACCAGTTTCAAAATGTAAAAATATGTTTGTCTTAAAACGTTTGGTCATAAATCAACTTCTCAGTCTTTCAATGTTGCATGATTATTTTTCACTGAATGAAACCTCTATTATGTTACTTTCGATTGAAGTCTTGTCCAAAAATGTTAAATCTTATACTTTCGGAAAACAAAGGCGATTAATTCTTATGCTGCTTTTAATGTCTGGAAACATACAGCCAAACCCTGGCCCAGAGGCTCAGACTCCATGTTATCTGGCCTTAAAATTATTCATCTCAATGTCCGAAGTCTGAAGCCTAAAATTGATCAAGTACGGATTTGGGTAAAATCAACAAAAGCTGATATAGTGGTTATCTCAGAAACCTGGCTAACAAAATCTATATCTGACAATGATGTTTGCATAAATGGCTTTCAAATGTATCGTGCTGATAGACCATCTAAAGGTGGTGGGGTTGCCATCTATATAAACTCATCCTTCAATGTAAAATTAATTCAGGCTGAATCTTTCTGTAAACAATTTGAACTGTTAGCACTTAACATTGAAATTTCTAAAGGCTTGCATGTAAATGTTGTAGGATGCTATAGGCCACCTTCAGCCACCCAAAATGCACTTCAATCACTAAAGGATCTCCTGCTTAAGCTTGACTCAATTGAGACTATACTAATTGGAGATCTGAACTGGGATTGGCAACTACATAACTGTAGCTATAGCTCAGCATAAGCTAAGCCACTCTAACTATAAGCTGTGTCAAAATGGAAAGTTATAAGCCTTGGAAAGTTATAAGTCTTAAAAGTAGATAGGGTGTCTGCCTCACGGACCAGAATTGGGAGTTAGTTCATAGGAGAGGAACCTGATAACTAAAGGACCTATCTCCCATTCTACTTTTAGACTCTAAGAACTACCAGTAAACCTGCACTCTGATAGCGAAGTGCTCTGTTAGGAACATACGGGTAATCAAAGCTCTGATATATGATGGAGCTTGATTTAAGTGCTTTATAAGTGAGAAGAAGAATTTTAAATTAAATTCTTGATTTAACAGGAAGCCAATGGAGGGAAATTAAAATTGTAGAAACATGATCTCTCTTGTAGTTTTTCATCAGAACTCTTGCTGCTGAATTTTGGATCAGCTGAAGGCTTTGAACTGCATTTTGTGGACTTCCTAATAGTGTCAGGGTTCTCTGTTTGGCCGGTGCTCTAATTCTGCTTCACAGGTGGTTCTAGTTTGCTGGGGGGGGGGGGGTGGCCCACACCTGCGGCTCATTTGGAGCACTGTTCACTGGCGTCTTAAGGAAGGCACAGACAGATGGAAGACGCCAGAGCCTTACCCAGTCGTGGTACGACGTGGCGTCTGACCTGATCCTGCAAACCTGAACTTGTCAGTTTTTTCGTATCTTTGGAACCTGACTAATTTTGGATCTCCTGCCTTTCTTGTAGTTTTGTGTTTGGATTACTCACCCGTCTTGACGTCTTGCTCGACGAACCAGCTTCCAAGAATCCCCGAAGCTCAGATGTTGCTCTGGCATTTCCCCTCGAACTCTCTGGATGTTACCCAGCTGGGCTCGAGGTTTCCCTTCCCTGGATTCTGCTGGTTCCCTCTGATCTGTGGTCAAACCGTCTGTCTCCCCTGTCTGTTGTGGCTCGCTCCGGATCCCTCGCCGCCTTGCCATCAGTCTGCCCTCCAGCTGCTAACCACCGGCCATCCTCGTGAACACTCGGCCTCAGAGTTTCCCTCACCTTCCCCTCCCCGGTTAGGTTCGCCCAACTAAACGGTAAGCGGCTCGGCTTCTGTGATTTTCTATCTGGTTTAGTGTTTCGTAAACACTCTCCTCCTCTTCCCAGAGTTCCTCCAGCATTGACGTTCAGACCTCGACGGGTCTCCACACCCGTGCGATCCCTGTACCTGAACCCTTTAATAAACACCTTTAAACTGCACTCTGTCTTCCGTATTGTGTCTGCATGTGGGCAAGACATATAAAAACCATGACAGATAGTAAAGAATTACAATAGTCCAGTCTTGCAGTAACAAATGCATGGACTACTCTTTCAGCATCACCCCTGGACAGAATATTTCTAATTTTGGCAATATTCCGGAGGTGAAAAAAGGAAACCCTGGAAACCTGTTTAATATGGGATTTAAATGACACGTCTTGATAAAAAATAACACCAATATTTTTTACTTCATTACCAGAGGCCAAGTTAATGCCAACCAGATTAAGTGATTGATTAAGAAGCTTATTTTTTGAGGACTCTGGTCCAAAGATTACAACTTCTGTTAGAATTTAAATGCAGGAAATGTAATGCATGCCTTGATGACATCTAGCTTTTGATGTCATCAAGACATGCTTCTAGTCGAATTAATTAATTGGATTCACCAGGAATTATGGATAAATATAGCTGAGCGTCATCAGCATAACAGTGGAAATTAATCCCATGCTTTCTGATAATTTTGAAAATCGGAAGCATATATATAGTAAAGAGAATTGGCCCAAGGACTGAACCCTGTGGTACTCCACGAGTGACCCTAGAGTTTAAAGATTTATTATTAACATGAACAAACAGGAATCTGTCTGACAGATAAGATTTAAACCAGCCTAATGCTTTTCTCTTAATCCTTAAAGTATGTTCAGTCTTTCTAGGAGAATATTGTGATCAACTGTATAAATTAAGCACTGAGATCCAATTTTACTAAGTAGACAAAAGTACAAGCATGACACAGTGCAATCTGCTAAATTACAGAGTCCCACATTGTTTTAGCAAATTTATACATCGAAGCAATATTAACTTTAGTGAAATCCGACAGGTGTAATTGGGTGTCATTACCGCCAGTGTGAATAACAATCTTACTGTATTTATGCTTATCCTTAGCCAGCAGTTTCTGGTAGGATTTGATGTCACCAGTTCTGTCCCCTGGCAGGCATTTGACTATGGTCATTGGTGTCTCTAGTGTCACGTTTCTGACTATGAAACTGCCAATTACCAGAGTCGGCTTCTCAGTAGGAGTCTCGCTGAGTGGCGAAAATCTGTTAGAAATGTAGACGGGCTGGTGGTGACCTTGGGCCTGGTTACCCGGCTGCTCAGGTGCTGCTCGGGGACCACTACATGAAGCTCTGTAGCTCCGCGCTAGCTACAGAGAACTGAAGCTGGTTTTTCAACAGCACGGAGCCGGCCTCCAATTCTGACACCATTGCCTCCAAAGCTACAAAAACACTACATTTTTTACATGTACCATAATCACTAAAGGAGGTAGAGTATTAACTAAACATCAGACACAGAGAGCAAGAGAGAGGGGGAGACTTAGACAGAGATGGAAGGATAAAAAGAGCAATACGTGAAATTTCTTTTTTTTGATTGAAAGACTGAAAAACAGTTTAGTGAAGGTATATTTTTGGTTAGTTTAATCAACTCTCAGTACGTTCACTCAGAGTCAATCGTGTGAGTAACAGCTATAAAAAGCCATAATCAATAAACACGCTAGAGGAGGTCCTACTATGTCACACCACTGGAGCAAAAGATTTTATTACAGGCATATGGTGAGTTGGAGCACGTTTTTAAAAGAAAGAGCAACAGCGCTAAAGCTGCAAAGGAAAGAGAGAGATGGAGTGGGAGAGGATTGCTGTTCGAGTTAATGCGTAAGTTTATATGTAGTTACTAGGGAAAACTAGTTTTCTGCTTGAATGGTAGTGTATTAATGTATTTAGTCTATTTAGGTGCAATCCTATGGGGTTGAAATGCACAGTGCAACAGGTGAAGATGAAGTCTAAGGACGTTACAGCAAACAGGCTTTAATCAGAGGCAACTGGACTTTCATTCAGTTCTTTCTGAAAATATTTCGACAGCTATCCAGAAGTCTTTATCAGTCACCTGCTGCCATGTGCGCTTCTCCCCTGTAGGATTGCACCTAAATAGACACAGAGAGCAGGAGAGAGTAATGCTTTGAAACAGGTTAGTCCTAGGGAGAATGGTAACAGACACAGTGGTTGATTGACCCATCTTTGTGAAAAGGAAAACTCAGAGTTTCCCTGATTTCATAGTTAACAGACTAAAGCCGGGCATACACTGTATGAGTTTTTGCCCTTTTCGGGCCGATTCTTCAGTCGCGCGAGTAATTTTTGGATTCTGAATTTCAGCTTGATCGTGCGTCCTGCGTCGTGTAGTGTACAGGGGGTAACGAGGGGCGATTGGCCTCTCACGACCACCTCCCAATCACGAGTCGGACGGTCAGTTGAAAATAAAACATGTTTGAAATTCAGTTGAGTGATGGTGAGCGCGTCCTGCTGTTGAAGCAGAGCTACGAGCAAATTTCCCCCAACCTCGCACATTGCGCACGCACAAACAGGTAGATTCTTCTTCGTCTACTCAAACAAAAACATAGGAGCGGAGAGAAGCATGATGGCGGTGCGTGTGACATGGAGTCAAACTACGGAGGAGCAACTGTTAGAATTTCCAAAGCAGCGCATTTTGTTCTAGTAAGTCTCATATTTAACAGTGAGCATCGACACTTCCGCCTTTTTCTTCTTCTTCTGTTTACGTTTGGCTTCCAGGTAGATGAAGTCGATTAGCGCCTTCTCTTTATGGGGCTGAGTCCGACGTGTGGTTTTCATACGTATTGTGTGAGCACTGCGGTCGTTTCAGAGCGTCGGGCCGTACAGTGTGAGAACACATATCGTGAGCGGGGAACTTTTAAACCCCGTGGTTCCGTCGTACAGTTTGAGATGTATATAAATACCACGACTGAAAAACTAGCACAGTGTATGCCCACCTTTAGAGTTTTCATTAAACTTGCTTCGTAAAACGGACCTATGGCGAGTCTGTGATCAGATCAACTAAATGTGGTCTGCTCATATAATATGTCCACCTTTAGATAGTAAACACTTGAATACTTACTGTTCATTCTTTGTTACATTAGTCTGGTAACAACAAAACCGCAGATATGACACTTACCTGATCAGACATATTTTTGGTTCTCTGATATAGAATTTAATCTAGATGGTTGAATGTGGCTTAGTCTTTACAAGTAACTCCATGACTTCTCAATCTGCTGATCCAAATTGGTCCGCTATCAGATTCCAAAAGATGGAGGAAGGCTGTTTAACTTTGCAACAATGCAGTGTTGCCAGTGGCCTTCATGGGCGGTAAACCTAGAAGTTACAGATCTAGCGCCCCTAGTGGCCAACATTACACAGTGCTGCTTTAAATGACTAAGAAGTTATGTGTCATGAGAGCAGGATACAGCAGGATAAATGTGTCTTTTTTGTTGTGCGTTACAACAGAAAAGGATGTGCTTCTGGTTTTCATGTGTTACCGAACATAATTATTCGAAGATACTGAGAATGTTTGCGTAATACAAATACGAGGATGATTGTGTTTGTTTAAACATTAATGCACAATAGAGCACATTCTCAACAAGTAAACAGGACCTATTTTGTGTAGTCATCTCCAGTTGTCCTACAAAAATAGCATTTGCTTTGATTGTTGCACATCACCAAAGGTCTCTCTGTTGGAAACAAAAATCCACCTTCCTGAGCACATCGCTGAAAAGAAATGGCAGCTTTGTCCTTGGAAAGTGCATTTTTGTTGCTAGATAGACCCCATGAATAGATAATTTGAAACAGAGCCCAAATGTAAAAAATAAACACTGATTACGCTCAAAATTATCTCTAGCAGATCTAAATGTAAAGAGTATCAATCATGAAGTATAAGAAGGAAGGAAGGTATTTTTTAAAATATAACGTTATAAAACTACATGATGGAGTCAGACAAAAACATAAAAAGAGGAACAGAAAGATGGATAAATAAAAGAAAGATGGAGAGAGACAGAATCTGGCAGCTCATTTAAAGCTGTAGTGTGGGATATTAATGGATAATTAAAATATTTGCAACCCCCAAAAAAGAAGTCACTCAACCTACAGAGCAGCCGGTGGATGCCAGTCGCAGGTGTTTTCCATTTAGGCTGATTAGGAGGAGTACTTAAGGTGACTTAAGACAGATGGAAGGTGTCAGAGCATTAGCTCACCAATCCATGTCTCTCAAGATTCTCCTTGATCAACAACATCCAATCTAATTGGCCTTCCAAATCCATAGAGCCTTTTGGGAATTCCAGTCAACCATTGCTCCTCCATTCCGCTGGTGTCCTCTATTCACTACCTTTCCGATCCAGCCTCCACAGTGGATCTGGTCAAATAGTTTCCTATCTAAGGAAACCCAGCAGATTCCATCGAGTCTTGACAAGCAGCATTCACTCCTGAAAGAGCGTGTAGCCATGGTGGGCAGTCGTCTGGATTGTCGTTGGTTTTGCAGCAATCACTCATACCGAGCATGAATGAAGCGACAGTGGAGGAAAAAACTCTCCTTTAACAAGAAGATAAAACCTCCAGCAGATCCAGGCTCAGTGTGACTAGCCATCTGCCTCGACCGACTGTAGGTTTGAGAAGACAGAGCAGAGACAGAAAAAGGCAGAGCACACAAATTGCTCCAGGAATCCAGTCAATAAATAATTTAAACTGTCTCACTGTGTCCGTTGTTGTGCAATTACACACTGTTTTAAAGTTATTTAATGTTTAATAAATAACTCTCTGTCTGTTAGGTATTGTCTGGTGAATATCAGCCCAAGAGCTGATATCAGGATAGTAGTTGAAAGGGATGATTTGAGCACTGCCGTTCTTTTAACAGCAAACTCTGCACACATGTAGAATAAATGAGTGAACACTTCTCAAGTTCAAGAATTTAATAACAGAAATAAAATTAACATCCAGAGAACATCACTATAGAATGCTGTTTATCTAAATTAACACTATATTTCAATCAACAAATCCTCTCTACTAGGGTAGTGAAACTTAACTAAAACTACTAAGCCAAATGAAGATAAAAAGAAGCTAAGCTAAGGAACTATGTACATGTGAAAGAACACAAAAGACAAAACAAAAGTGGTTGATCATCATCATAGAGCTGATATTCACCAGACAATACCTAACAGGCAGAGAGTTATTTATTAAACATTAAATAACTTTTAAACAGTGTATAACAGCACGACAGTGGATTTGCGAAATTCCCCTGCTTACAACCCATTATAATTTCTCCACGTTACAATCCGATCCCTGCCCATGGCCTGATGGCAGAACACTGTGTTTGTTGCCTCTGGGTCCTCACATGGAAAGCATTAATGCAACAAAAGCGGCCAAAGTTACCTTCCTACATAGGGTAACCAGGCTCACCCTTAGAGATAGGGTGAAGAGTTCTGTTATTCAGGGGGAGCTCAAAGTAGGGCTCCAAGATGGCGCTGCACACGCAGCTGCCTGTGACATCGGCTCTGTCTTCTCTTTCCCTACTTTCTCTTCTTTATAGTGTATTCTGGAATGTTTTTCTGTTAGTGAACACCGTATCTGGTATTCTGAACATATGTGCACAGAGGAAGCCAACTTTTGGGACTGTAGTGGTGAGCTTTCTCTTATTTTCGGCACTTTTTGATGCTGCAAGGGGAGACCTCTTTGTCCTCGACTCTGGACGTCCCATTGTTTACACCCGGAACCAGCTCCTCGGACTTCGGGACTCTATGCACTGTTGTCCCGTGGCTCCCCACCACGCTGAGAAATCAGACATCCCTGCTCACATGAGGGAGTAGATATGCTCCTCAGATGTGGAGCTACTGGCGGTAAGCATCAGATCGTACTATCTTCCAGGAGAGTTTGGTCACGTGCTCGTGCTCTGTGTTTACATCCTTCTCTCCGCAGACGCCACTGCTGCGTGCGAGCGGGTCCACGGCGTGGTGACCAGGCTGCAGACACAGCACCCCCGCGCTCTCCTGCTCATCACAGGAGATTTCAGTCGAACCTCCCTTTGTTCCACGCTCACCCAGTATGTCAACAAGGGACAATAAAACCTTTTCTACGCGAATGTTAAGGACGCCTACACCTCCACCCCCCTCCCCCCACTTGGACGTTCAGATCACAACCTTGTCTACCTGCTCCCCCATTACATACCAATGGTGAGAAGGCCAATGCCGCAGAAGAGGTCAGTGAAAGACTTTGTTGGTTAACGAATTGATTTCTGAAAAACAGATTGATTTGTTTTGTCTCACAGAAACCTGGCTACAAGAGGACTACGTTAGTATAAATGAGTCAACTCCCTCCAATTATTCAAATTTCCACATTCCCAGATCTGTGGGAAGAGGAGGAGGAGTGGCAATCATCTTTCAGTCTGATTTATTAATTAGTCCCAGGCCAATTAATAACTACAGTTCTTTTGAACATTTAACCCTCAGTTTCCCTCATCCAAACTGCAAAGCAATAAAACCTCTTCTGTTTGTTGTTTTGTATCGTCCACCAGGCCCTTACACTCAGTTTTTGGATGAGTTGTCAGATTTCTTATCTGATTTGGTGTTAAATACTGATAAGGTTATTATAGTGGGTGATTTTAACATCCATGTTGACACAGAATGTGATAACCTTAGTGTAGCCTTTAAAACTATCCTAGATTCAATTGGTTTTGCTCAAAATGTGCATAAACCAACGCACTCTTGGCTCCATACTTTAGACCTTGTGCTGACATATGTCATTGATTGTGAAGAATTAACAGTATTTCCTCACAACCCTGTCCTATCTGATAATTTTTTAATAACATTTGAGTTTAATCTAACTGAGTTCTCCACCCCCAAAAGAGGGTTCCATTATAGTAGATCTTTATCGGATAATGCTGTATCAAAACTTAAAGAGTCTGTCCCCTTTTTAATATCCTCCGTATTGCAGAAATGCCCTGTAGATGGCAGCAATCTTGTTTCTTCCAATTCACAAATAGATGTCTTTGTAAACGGTATGACTTTGTCATTGCGTTCTGCATTAGACAATGTAGCTCCCTTGAAAAAGAAGGTGATTATTCACAGGAAGCTGGCTCCTTGGTTTAATTCAGAGCTGCGTACCTTGAAGCACAATGTTAGGAAATTGGAGAGAAAATGGCGCTCTACACACCAAGAGGAATCCTACCTAATCTGGAGGGGCAGTCCATTGTTGTATAACAAGACCCTTCGCAGAGTTAGAGCAGCATATTTTTCATCATTAATTGAGGAGAATAAGAATAATCCTAGATTTCTCTTCAGTACAGTACAACAAGGGACACCGATTGGAGCATGTTCCAAAGCTCTGATGGTGATGACATCAACAGCCTGACTGAATGTATCACTGGCTAAATTACCTTCTGTGTAGAGTGCATTGTGCCTACACGAAGGCTACAGTGCTTTCCAAACAACCCCACCCTGGGTGACCCCTGAGCTGAAAGTCCTCCTGAACCAGGAGAAAAGGTCTTTCAACTCAGGAGACAGAGAGGAGCAACGTAGAGTTCAGCAGGAGCTCCAGTGGAGGATCAGGGTGGCAAAGAAAGACTATGGGAGGAAGATGAAGGAGCAGCTGGCGCAGAACAACATCAGAGATGTATGGAGAGGTCTCAAGAACATCTCCGGCTTTGGGCAGAGGACCCGCAGGGCTATAGACGGGGACACCAACTTTACAGATGAGCTAAACAGGTTCTTCACACGGTTTGACTCCCCCCACACTGGCCCCCTCCCTGCCCTCAACTCTCCACACATCTCCAACCCCCAGCCCACCAGAGACCTACCCTCCCCCCGCCGCCACTCTCACCAACCACCAACCCATCCACACCCTCAGTCCTTCCTTCCTCCCCCTTCACAGTCACTTCAATGCAGGTGAGAGGCCAGCTGATGAGGCTGAAACAGAGGAAAGCTTCAGGACCGGACGGCATCCCCACAAGGCTGCTGAGGACCTGTGCTGATGAGCTCTGTGAGGTCCTCAGCTACATCTACAACCTGAGCCTCAGCCTGGGGGTGGTCCCCACCCTGTGGAAGACCTCCTGTGTGGTACCGGTTCCGAAAACGCCGCACGCCAGGGAACCAGCCCACTTTATACCAGTCATCATGACCTCCCATCTGATGAAGACCACAGTGCGCCTCATCCTTGCACACCTACGCACCGTGGTGGGCCCCACCATGGACCAGGGTGGGGTGGGCACTCACCTGGACCTGGACCATCAACTACCTCACTGACCGCTCTCATGCGGTTGCACAGCTGTCAGTCAGAGGTGGCAGTCTGCAGCACCGGGGCCCCCCAGGGCACCGTTCTGTCTCCATTTCTCTTTACCCTCTACACCTCGGACTTCACCTACAACACGGACAGCTACCATCTTCAGAAGTTCTCCGATGACTCAGCCATTGTGGGCTGTGTATCTGAGGGGAACAAGCTGGAGTACTGGTTGGTCATCATGTGGACTGGTGTGAAAAGAACCATCTGTGTCTAAACACCAGTAAGACCAAGGAGATGGTGATCGACTTCAGGAGAAGTCCCCCACTTCACTCTCCGGTGAACATCCAGGGGCAGGATATTGAAACTGTGGAAAGTTTCAAATACCTGGGTGTTCAAATTAATAATAAACTGG
The DNA here is from genome assembly GCF_011125445.2 of Fundulus heteroclitus. Lineage (NCBI taxonomy): Eukaryota > Metazoa > Chordata > Actinopteri > Cyprinodontiformes > Fundulidae > Fundulus > Fundulus heteroclitus. The sequence goes on along the minus strand of NW_023396652.1, from coordinate 82,646 downwards.
ACTGGACTCATAACACCGAAGCTCTGTACAAGAAGGGCCACTGAGAGCGATCAGTGAGGAAGCCCTCCACCTCCTGAGGAGACCCCTGCTTAAACCTTTTATGATTCTGTGGTGGCTTGTTGTTCTTTAGCTGGTACCACTTTAATGTACAATGTCAAATCCATATGTATATAAGTCACCTTAAATGTACATAAGTCATCTTAAATCTCTGCTTTATTTTTTTCTCTCAATCCACTGTATATATGTGGACGCACTTTATATACCTCATGCACCTTTTCCTCCTTTTGGCACCATCTTTTGATTATTGAGCCGATGAGACATGTGAATTTCTCCACTGTGAGATCAATAAAGTCTATCTTATCTTCTTCTAAACATCAAGATTAGCCAGTTGATGTAATTTGGGCATCCAGGTGCATCCCACTAGGAGGAGACCCCGCGGCCTAGCCAAGCCGCCGTCGCCTCACCAGTTTTATTATTATTATTATTATTTTTATGTTGACGAGACGCTACCGTCACGGCCGCCGCCTCGCCAAGCCGCGGGGAACTTGCTGGAGGGACTATAGTATATCCATAGAACTGCCTTGGGGTCCCCCAGAATAAGATGGAGGATGTCATTAGAGAAAAGGATGCCTGGGTTTCTCTCCTGGAACTGTTGCTCTTGCAACCTGATCTTAGATAAACAGAAGACAATGAATGGATATATTTATTTGAGTGACAGCGCTGGCCTATCACAGATTTTGCAACATTAACATCTTTATGTAACGTTACAATCATTAAGGCCTTTAAAAATATATTTTTTGGGCAGGTGGGTTAGTGCACTACAGGCCGTTGTGGTGCGGGCGTTGCGTGTTTTCGTGCTCAATTTTAGTCAACTGCACATTTTACAATGTACATTTTAGTGAACATTCATTGCAAGTCTCCTTAAATTACTTTTTAATTTTAAAGGCCTACTTTAAGTGTTTTGGAAACTGCTACTTTTATACTTTTACTTGAGTAAAAAGTTTAAGTTGATACATCATTATTTTTTAATTTTATGTTTGAACCCTGGTATCTATACTTCTACCGGAGTATTAAATGTGAATTCATTTGACACGTATGCATGCAGCACATCCTCTCTAGCCTGACAAATGGAGTCTTAGTGAGTGCTGGGCTTAAGAAGGTCAAATATTGCACAGCGTTAAGCCGGGTTTTGATGCCCCTTAGGCATGAAGTAAACGCCCCCCCCCCCCCCATTGACTACTGAACTATAAACATTTATACCATGGAAAACCAGGGTTTGATCAAAACTGCAAGTCACCTATCATAAATGCAAAGTAAAGTGTGCATTGATCTTAATGTTAGTAGCATATACAGACAGCATGTTGGTTACTGCAAAAATATTAAGTCAATAGAAATTATACTGTTGATTTTGTCGCACTGACTATATATTTTTTGTAAAATAATAATATAATGCAATACAATAACTGTAATTGATTTGACAATTCATGGGCACATTTTCTTGAATAATTTCTGTTATCATGAGAGGTTAACATGAAAAGGCTGTGTGTATGGGTGACCTCTGGCAGGCTGTGAGGAACGTCACTTACTGCAGAAGCTCCTCAGCACTGTGTTTCTGCAGCTCCCGAATTAGATGCAGTGGCAACATGTCCTGCAGGAACCCTGCTTCTTGTTTCTGTGAGAAAGACAAACTTTTTGAGACAAAAGTGACATAAATAAGCAACTAATCAGCACATGCACAAATATTGACCTTGTTGACTTTTAGCTGTCTAATTTCCTTAAGCTGTGCTACTTCGCCGGACATGTTGACATTACGGTCGTCGTGGCAACGGGCTGTCGAATTGGCGATGTTCTTCCTTAAAGGGGAAGTCCTTCAAATAAGGAAGAAATAATGATCAGTGTATTCTTTTTGTTTAATATTTGCTATTTTTTTCTACATGTAGCACAGCTAATTTTGTTTTCTTCCTTTTTTTAATGAAATAAATTCCCAACCAGGGAGACTAATACTTAGGAAGAACATTTACAATGTGGACACTTTTTGTGTTTAGGTAACATGCATGAAAGACGGATTGATCAGTCTCGTACTACACCACAACATCTTTATATTTGTGGAATGCAAATTAAATGACGACTGAAAACGTGGTTTGCGCGAGTCGCAAGGAACACTTGCTTAGAGGGGGCGGAGCTGTCGCTGAGATGAAACTCCTCACAACTCTTTATTTTATGTATATATATATATATATATATATATATATATATATCCTCAGCTCTCAACCCGCTCCTCGGTGCTCTGCGTCACTTCTCACAGAAGTGAGCGGAACTACAATCCTGACCTGGATGAAGGGGTGCTCAACTGAGAGGGGAAGACACGACCGCAGGTAAATCCCGTCTTTGTTTACACTTTAAAAGCAGGATCTTTAATAGTGGCATCTGATCACATGGGCGAAAGCCATGCTCGTTTTGCAGATAATTGGAATACATAGGGTTAAATAGCCACATTTTAGGTAACGTAGCCTAAATAGAAATAAGAAAAGCAAAAAGCTGCAAACAACTATACTGGTGCTTATTATCCCGCAGCTATTTTTAACCAGAAACCACTTTGGTTTTAAAGCATGTTTTCTGAGCGTGAACATCCGCTCAACTATCCACCCACGCTCGTGTGTCACGCAAAGCTCGATAGAAGATGTAAACTGGGCATGGATGTTCTGCCCTGATCAGATCCGGATGAAGTCGGGAGAACAAGGCCGATGTAGCAAGCAGCTCCCGGAGCAGTGGCACTGGACAAACAACGACAGGCGTCTGTGATCAGAGAATCCTGTGTTTCATCTTCATCATCAGGAGACAGAACACCAACTCGCTGCTGAGACTCTCGTGATCCATGGATCTGGCACATGTAGATTAGGGAAGGGTGTGGTCCTGTGGTTCTCAGTTCACAGCTGAAATGCAACTATACTAAAGCTGATGGTAAGTATCTCTGTGTTGTTTTTTTCTAGTCAGTAAAATGTCAGTAGAATGTTGATCATATTCCTTATATAGAGGAAAAAATATTCTCTCCAAACACAGGCATAGCATCAGAATGTGAACACCAGTTTCTTAATAAGTCAAATTAAAAAGTTGCAAATCAAACCATCAGTTGCTTTCTTGGCTTGATTTAACTGGTTCTGATGCAGAGTAAAGCTCCAGAATCCAGGAAAACAGGAAAAAACACACAAAATTGTATATTTAAGGACATTAGGTGAAAAAAAACTGTCTTTATTAGAGTTACATATTTAGTCATACAATCATTCAGCAATTAATAATTTCCAAGTAGAGGTGTGTAAATTTGGCTTCAGAAAAAAATTCCTTTATCCTATTCACTTTTAATTAACAGGTGATTTTAAACCAGACGTCTCAAATTTAAATCATCAAGGGCCAGTGTCCTGCAACTTTTAGATGTCCCTTGCCCTATAAACCAGAAACAAATGACTAAACTACCCCTCATCATGTAATCTAGCTTTGCAGAGTTCTGCTAATAAACTTATACTGGAGTCAGGTGTGTTGAAGCAAAGACACATCTAACAGTTGTAAGACTGTTAGATGTGTCTAATGATGAGATTACTCTCCTCACAAGAAGACAGCTATGCATGCGACATATCCTCATATTTAAGACAGTCCTGTCTATGCCGTGGAGCTAGAAATGCAAAAGGTACAGGGTTTTTACTTGCTGAACCTGGATTATCCACCTCTGTTTCTAAGTATTACATTAAGGACCTGAAATGTAATCTTTTCTGATTGTACCCATGTGACAGTCTTTTATTAGCAATTGGAAGTGAATCCTAAACTCGTACATGTGAGTGCTACATATCAGACTTTTGTAATAGTGAAAGTGAGACTTGGTGCTTACTGTGTTCAAACAGGCACTAAAAGTACTGAGAGCGGAAAACAAATGTGGGATATCCCAAATCAAAGAAACAAATGGTTCAAACTAAGTTTGAACCATTTGGCTAGTTTGCCAAATGGCTTGGCGAGGCGGCGGCCGCGGCTTGGCGAGGCGGCCGCCGCGGCCTCGCCAAGCCGCCGCCGCGGCCTCGCCAAGCTGACGCGGCCTCACCAGTTTTATTATTATTATTTTTATGTTGACGAGACGCTACCGCCACGGCCGCCGCCTCGCCAAGCTGCGGCCACCGCCTCGCCAAGCCGCGGCCGCCGCCTCGCCAAGCCACAGCCGCCGCAGCCGCCACCGCTGCCACCGCCGCCACCGCGGTAGCGTCTCGCAAAAAAAAATAATAATAATAATAATATTAAAACTCGATATGCTTGCATGTTTATTTGACATTAACACGCGGTTCTTTGTTGTTGCTTTCGCGCGTGCATATAGTGAATGGCAGGGCAAAAACAGTTCTCGCCGTAAAGCAAGACCGACTCTCGTGGTCTTGCACGAGACTTCTGAGCCTGTGTGTGCGGGCCGAGGGCTCTTGCAATTGCAAGTGCGGTATTTCCCCCACAGACCACCAAGGCGGCCGAGAAAACTTTAGTTCGACCTGAAATGACTAATTTAATCATCCGAAACGGTATGGAACACATTAATTAACTGAAAAATCTTGCATAGTATGCCTTTAAAACTGAGCTGCAGGTTCCCAGGGCAAACCGCCCCTTCTAGGCTTTTTTCAGTGACAGAGTTAATATTTACACCTTTATATGAGATCTTTTGTCTCAGCTATGATGGTGGCTCGAAGAAAACATTAATAAACAAGATTTTAACCATAGTGAAATCATTTTTATCAGTTCAATTTTGCGTGACTCACAGAATGTGGGCACCAATGAGGGCAGCAGGCATTAACCGAGCTCGAGTTTCCTATCCGCTGTAGGTGCCAGGGACAGACAGGTCCTTCTTACGAATGTTTTCTGTCACAGAGTTAATATGTACACCTTTATATGAGATCTTTTGTCTCAGCTATGGTGGTGGCGAGGAGAACACGTTAATAATTGTTTTATGAAATTTTTTATTCAGGTTCGGAATAGATCGGCAAAAACATGAATAAAAACACAAACACTGTTTCTGCTAGAATAATAGTGCCCATATTTATTATTCCCCACAGAATACAACAAACAAACAAACAGGAAGCACTTTGCACACACAAAGTAGCAAGCATTAAAGCTGACAAGCTTTCAAACATGCGTGATGTTCAACAGATCTCTTACCATGGCACAGGACTGGGAAGCCGGTCAGTCCAGTTAGAGCATCATCAACGCGGCCGGGTGTCCGCACAAAACCCACGGCAGACTTCACCAGACTGAGGGAAGTCTCCCCTTTATATACTTACAAACAAAGGGCCAGGTGTGGCGAAAGAATGGCCATTTTCTCTCCCCACAGCCGATCCATTTCCCAAAACATGTTTCCAAAACAGAGACCGTTCCTAGCATATCAATGTGCAAAGCAAAATAACATGAACGAAATCGATGTGAGAAATAAAATAACATCACAAACTCTAGAACGTATTTTCTCATTCACCTGTCTGGTAAGAGTTTCCCAGCATTCTTGTTATCTAACTGCCTGTTATCTGCTGACGTCACTTCCTGTTTGTGGTAAGGCGTATTGTGTCACTTCCTGTTTTCACAGTGTGAGCAACGGTCTGTTGCTCAAGATTCTCTCGCTTTTATCTTTAATCTCTTTGGTGTAACATCTGTTTCTAACACATTAGCACTTTTCAAACATTTTCTGTTGCTGTACATCGCGCTTGGGAACTCCTCGTGTTTCACGGTTTGCTCTCTTGGCGTGGTAAAAGGGCGCTAGCCTAACTTTAGCCTAGCCGAGCTTTAGCTCCACAATGGCTTCCTCTCCTACTATTACTTCAGCTTCTCCATCTCTGACTAAGTCTCCCCTATCTCCTGCTCTCTGTGTCAGATGTTTAGCTATTCCTCTGCCTCCTTTAGTGATAATGGTACTTGTAATAAATGTAGTGTTTTTGTAGCTTTGGAGGCGAGGGTGTCAGAATTAGAGACCCGGCTCCGTGCTATGGAAAAACCAGCTGATAGCCCCCCCCCCCCCCCCCTTTGCTAGCACGGAGCCACATAGACCTAGCGTTACTTCACTTAGTGGTCTCCAGAAGCACCCGAGCAGCCGAGTAACCAGGCTGGGTGACAGTTCGTAGGAAGCATAGCTCTAGATTTCAGCCCCCAGTTCACCACCAACCCGTCTGCGTTTCTAACAAATTTTCCCCACTTAGCGACACACCCGCTGAGAAGGCGATCCTGGTGATTGGGAGCTCAATAGTCAAAAACGTGGCACTAGAGACACCAGGGACCATAGTTAAATGCCTGCCAGGGGCCAGAACGGGCGACATAGAATCTTGCCTGAAACTGCTGTCTAAGGATAAGCGAAATACAGTAAGATTGTTATTCACGCTGGTGGTAATGACACCCGGTCACGCCGATCGGAGGTCACTAAAGTTGGTGTTGCTTCGGTGTGTGAGTTTGCTAAAACAATGTCGGACACCGTAATTTTCTCTGGTCCCCTGCCTGATCTGACCAGTGATGACATGTTTAGCCGCATGTCATCATTCAACCGCTGGTTGTCTAGGTGGTGTCCTGAAAACGACATGGGCTACATTGATAACCGGCGAACTTTCTGAGGAAAACCTGGTCTGATCCGGAGAGATGGCATCCATCCTACTTTGGATGGTGCAGCTCTTCTTTCTAGGAATCTGGCCGGATTTATTACTTCTCCTAAATGCTGACAACCCAGGGTCCAGACCAGGAAGCAGAGCCATAGTTTAACACACCTCTCTGCAGCTTCTGTGCTGTTACCCACCCATTATCCTATTGAGACTGTGTCTTTCTTGCGGCCAAACCTTAACAGATCAAAAACTGATCTAAAAGGAACAAATCATAAAAATCTAAGAAAAATCAATACGGTTCACCTTGAACCAAAGAATAAAACAATTAAATGTGGTCTATTAAATATAAGGTCTCTCCCTCCAAAGACTTTGTTAGTTAATGAATAGATTTCTGATAAACAGATTGATTTATTTTGTCTCACAGAAACCTGGCTACAAGACGACTACATTAGTATAAATGAGTCAACTCCCTCCAATTATTCACATTTCCACATTCCCAGATCTGTGGGAAGAGGAGGAGGAGTGGCAACCATCTTTCAGTCTGATTTATTAATTAGTTCCAGTCCCAGTCCCATTGGTTTTGCTCAAAATGTGCATAAACCGACACACTCTTGGCTCCATACTTTAGACCTTTAGATAAAGCTGACTCCAGCGGCCTCTCATTTTCCTCATTAGTGATCCTCATCACGTGACGCAGTATTGTCTCATCAATTACTTTACCACTTGACAGGAGCGGTTTCAGTTCCCTTCGTATGTCACTCTACTTATTTCCAAGGTCCTGATAAATTGTGTGCTGAAAAACATCCTGAACAGTAGCCGGACTATACTGTATGCCTGTGTCTGGAAGTTTGGATGTGAATAGAACATGCTGCTTTAAGCCAATTACACGACAGAGGAATTGTTGTGGTGTCTCGTTCTCATCCTGTCTGGCACACATTAGCTCCTGAAATAACTCAGTGCTGTTTTTCTCTCTTAGGTGGGCTTGAATGAATCCTTTTAGTTCTGTTACAGTCAGGTTATCCTTATTCATAAGCATATCTTTAAAAGTCCCTGGCCTGATTATTCTGAGCAAACCTCGAACTACCTCAGTGTCATGGAGGCCTTCTCTGAGTCCTTCATCAACCTGCTTGCATATGTTATTGTAGCTTATGTCTGAGGAATGATCTCCAACTTGCCCCTCTTGTATTTTGAACTCTCTCCTCTGCAGATAAGAAAGATCTCTTAAAGAGATGACCCCTTCCCGGGTCATTTGTGGTGTCAGATACAGCCTTGCCTGGACTCATGGAGCGAGCTACAGAGGTGTTAGACTGTCTAGGCAAAGGGTGACTGACTACACCTGCAGCCTGTGGTGGCCTGGTTGCATTATCAGTGTTGGTTACTTGGATAGTTTCTGGGGGACCAGTAACTGTTACAACTGTGTTGTGGGATGTGTACAATGTTTGATTGGGAACATGGATGGTCGGTAAATCTAAATCTGCTCCATCATCAGACACCGGTGATACATCTCTGTCCTTAATTACAGCATCAATACCATCCTTTAGAATCAATAACTCATCCATCCCACTGTCCTCTGACTCGAGTAAATGCTTACTATACATGAAAGAACTGATGTAGTCAAAGCAACCCTCCTGGTCTCCCTCCTCGAGCTCGGGCTGGTTCTGTCCTGGAGCTGGACCCACATTTTTGGCGACCTCGAAGAGTTCCTTGGCTGACAAGGTAAGCAGGCTATTCTCGATGGAATTTCTCAGCTCGAACACAGCTCCCTCTCCTTCTCAACTCTACACCAGCATCAGCTCCAGCATTGGCTCTTCACCAGCATCAGCTCCAGCATTGGTCCCAGATGTCATTAATGGATCAGCTCCAAACCAGCAGGTGGTGCTGATCCCGTACCAAAAGATCTCAACTTAGTGGCCACTCTACTGAGTTCTACTGTTCTCTAGTTTTGCAATGCAAAAGCTGAGAAGTTACAGGAGTGTGATGGGTGATGTGAGGATGATTTATAAAACACAAAATTGAAAGAGTCAAGCATACAGGGTCTGGCGAGAGATATGAATGAGTTTCAAATCCACCACCAATATTCGCAGATAGCTTACTCTAAAGGCTGAGAGAGCGTTGAACAGCTAGGATGAGTGAATGCTCAGGACGGATATATAAGGCATAGCCTGATGATTGTCATCGGCCCAGTTGTTGGAGAGAAGCAACTGAGACTCCACAAACAGCTTCTGTTGTGGCTGCTCCTATCCTGAAGGAATTGCTGGAATAATGGCTAGATGGAAGGCCACATTATTCTAACAGTTCTCTTAGATGTTTTTGAAACCAGTGTGCTAACATGGGAAAACCCTCTGGTGTAATGAAAAGAGCTTTGGAATGCGAGGACATTTTGTGCCTTTTGAACAAAACTAAACATAGCAATTTGAAATGGGAAAGAGCATGAGCAGCAGAATTAGAACCGCCGGAAACATGACGAGCTGAGAGAATAATATTATTACGACTGCTTGCTAGATAAAAGGCATGAGAGATTGAGAGGAGGAGCGATCTTTATGCTTCAACTTAGAAATGTAATCACAGTAAGCAGATATGCACTCCTTCTTTTTTTTTTTTTCCCAGTGTCCTGTCTGGCAATGTGGCACTAAGAATTGATGTCTTAATGCCAAATAGAGCTCGACAGATTTTGCTTTCACAAGTGGAGCAAACAGCTTTCGCCATAATGCTCCGCTTGATTTGTTCATGTAAATAGCTTTATTGTGATTCCTGCAGGGAGAATTTCAAATTATATGGACACTACAATGGGAAAGTGGGAGAGTAAAGGAAGAACAAGAAGAGAGAAAAAAAGAAAGAGAAGAGGTGAAAGAAAGAAGAGATAAAAGGAAGAGAATGATAAAACGTCCTCTGTCTGCTCAATCACCTGGAAAGAGACGCAAAAAGAACAGCACAACCAACGGACATAAAGCAACAGATACAATCGAGTAACACCTTGATACCATTGCTAAATCATATGTATTATTATTTAAGCTGACATGTGTAATGTGATACCTTAAAAAAGAAAGTGAAAGAAAATAAATAAATTATAGGCTTTCTGTATATAAGTGAACATTTAATACCTGGGACCCAGCACCTCTGGGAGTTTGTGAGAGTGCACTAGTTTAGGTGAAAATTATACAGAAGGAAATAGCTCGATAGTGGTTGTGGAGAACCAAAGACCCGCCTTCCCCGAGCACAGAGGCAGGGGTCAGGGGACCCATAACCCCGGACTCCCAAAGGGGCCCCCAAAGCAGTGCGCCCGAGAGGGGCCATCACAGGAAATCTGCAACCCCCCCCCCCCCAGGAAAGAGGAGAGACGACCCCGAGGAAATCCCCCAGCCACCGCAATGCAGACGTCCCCAAGAGCCGCGGGGACGAGCCCGTGGGCTCCGCCGGGAGCCAGCCGCGCTGAAGTGGTCCTGGCCATGGGATGCGGAGACATGGGCCCTGAGATGCGATCTTGTTTCGTGTAGAGAATGCAATCGTAAGCAGGCGATATTGTGGTTTCCTTTTAAAATAAAAATTCCTTATTGCATCCCTGCTTATTGCAAAAAAAACGGATAGCCAGTATCGAAAATGTAATATATTAAAAACAAAATGCATCTGATTGTTTCTTCTGTTCAGGAATCTCAGTATCAATCAATATAGAGATGAATCTCAGTATCAATCAGTATAGAGATGCGGAGACATGGGCCCTGGGGGCCTCTGGCCCAGGGAGAGGGAGCGGACCGGACCCGAACCTGGAAAAAAAATAATAAATCTCATTCACACCATCCCTCCTTAGTGCCCCACTCACCACACACAGACAAAAAAAAGGATGCTGTACACACATTCCCACATAACATTCACATCCAAAAATCCCAAGTGGGGGGTCACCACAAATCAACTATACGACTGCCTGTGCCCAACCCCCGGCCCCGCCCCTGGACCAGACGCCCCCCGGATCAGGCCCCCAAAGAGGGGGGGCCAACATGACCCATACGGGCCACCCGACCAGAACCCCCCCTCACCCACTATATACCTAATAAACCCCCTCCCACCCTGACCTTATCCTAGCCACCCCTGCCCCCCATCCCTTCCTGGGGAGAGCAGAGGCGTCAGCCCCAGACCCGGCAAGCCGCCGGCTACCCGCAGCAGCCCCCCGCCAAGACCCCGGACCCAGTGGTCCGCACCTCCTCCAGGCCCCAGACTCTGTGCCGCGATCGGAGATCGGGGGTGTGCAAAAGACCCCCGATCCTCCCTACGCCCGCTCAGATGTTGTGTTGTTGCATGTTGATCTCAGGTGTGTTTAAAACTGGGAGCACCGAAGGGGGTGCACAGCACAGCCCACCCCCCCCTCCGGAAGGAAGCTGGTGCCAGCGCCCCCCCTCCAAGCAACTACCCCGAGGCCCCCCAGCGCACCAGAGGCCCCGTGCAGGGGCAGACACCCGGGCGCACGTCGGCCCAGACCCCAAACGGCACACCCCCCGGAACCTGAACCCCCAAGGCCCCGCCGGGGCCCCCGCCCGAGGGCGGCGTGCCCCAGGGACCCCAGGCCCCCAGACCCACCCAGGACCCACCCAGCGACAGCACAGCTACCAGGTCAGTAACCCACGTCCGTCACCGCGTAGCTCCCCAAGAGCGACGCAAGCGGCGCTGTAGGCCACCCGTAGGCCTCCCAAGCTCCTCCCAGATGGGGGCAACAGACCCTGGAGTCAGACCCACCAAGCGCCCCACTCCGAGTGCCCCCAGAGCCCCAGGAACCCCTCCACCCAGCCACCGCGCCCTGCAGGACGCAACCCACCGCCCCCCATTACACTAAGTGATGGTGCTAATCAAAGGAGCCCAAAGAGATCGATCAGATGTGGAAGCAGATGCTGTCTCAAGATTAATATGATCCAAACTAAGATCTCTATACTGATTGATACTGAGATTCTCCTTACTTTTCCAATTCATGAGGATAGTTTTCTTTGCGATACATAATGCAGTGAAAACCATGTAAACTATTTTATTCCCCAGAGGGCTTTCCTCAAAATTACCAAGCAAGCAAACTGATGGGGAAGGTGAAATTTTACAACTCAAGCACTTTGATAAGTCCTTACATATCTGTGTCCAGAACCTCTGGACTGGTGTGCATAACCATAACGCATGAATGTAATTATCAGGATGATTGCCTATGCAGTGTGGACAGATATTAGATTGTGCCAAACCCATCTTTAATAATCTTTGTCCTGTGTAGTGTACTCTGTGAAGGATTTTGTATTGTATTAGTTGTAAGTTGGTGTTTCTAGTCAATTTGAAAGTTCTTAGACATATCTGAGCCCAGAAGTTTTGTTCAAAGCTGACTGATAAATCCTCTTCCCATTTCATAATAGGAAGAGATATTGAATCATCTATTTTAGTCAGTGTCCTGTATGATTTAGAAAGTACTTTTGGGGGTGGGGGTGGGGGTTAAATCTAGGAACTCTAATATATTAGTTGGGATTTGTAAACCACCTTTTAATATGCTTAAATTTATTTCTAATTATAGATTTAAGTTGTTCATATTCCAAGAATATATTTTTACTAATGCCATATTGCATATTTAGTTTAGCAAAATTGATGAACTCTGTTCCGTCAAGTAGATATTCCAGATATTTAATACCTTTATTCTTCCAGTATGTAAAGTTTATCATTTTATTATTTTGTAGGATATCAGGGTTATTCCAGATAGGTGTACGACTGCATGGGATAAGGGATGACTTTGTCATTTTAAGGAACTCCCACCATGCTGTCAGAGTAAAACTAATGTTGATATTTTTGAAGCATGTATGCCGTTTTATATTTGAGCTAATAAACGGCAAATCTGAAATCATGATATTATTGCACATTTCCTGTTCTATATCTAACCAAGTCTCATCTAGATGACTATTTTTTATCCATTTAGAGATGTATTGTAGCCTGTAATAGTTATGGAAGTTAGGCAAATCTAATCCTCCTTCGTCTTTAGTCTTCTGTATTGTGTTTAAGCTAATACGTGGGGGTTTATCTTTCCAAAGAAATTCAGAAATGGCAGAGTCTAGAGATTTAAACCAGTCGGATGATGGTTTATTGGGGATCATTGAAAATAAATAATTATTTCTGGGTAGGACCATCATTTTTATTGAAGCTACCCTACCCATAAGTGAAATTGGAAGCGATTTCCATCTTTTAAGGTCCTCTTCTATCCTGTTTAAAAGTGTGGTGTGGTTAAGTTTTAGTAAATCCGTTAATTTAGATGACACAGTAATACCTAAATATTTAATATTTCCTGATTGCATTTGTAAATCTAGGGAGTTTTCGAGAGAGCAATTAAATGACAGTACTGTAGACTTAGACCAGTTTAAAGAGTAATCTGATACTTTAGAGACAGATTCTAGTATTCTAATTACTTGTGAAAGAGAATTATTTGAATGCTGGAGATAAAGTAATACATCATCCGCGTAAAGACTAATCTTATGCTCTATTTTCATGCATTTTATACATTTTACAGCTGCAACCACTGTTTCAAAAGAAAGCCGTTTATGTTTCTATTGTCACAAACCTAGACATGTCATTGCTGATTGTTTAGCTTTAAAACGCAAAACACAGCCAAATTCACAACAGACTAAAGGTGTTGGTTTTGTGAAAAAAGAACCCCCTAATAAGAGCCACACGGAAATGGCAAAGTCAATGAGCCAGCTGGAGACTTTGAACCATGACCTGCAGGAGAGGAGCCGGGCAGCAGATGGAGAGAAGTCCTAGCAGGAGAAGGAGCTCCTGCTTCTTCAGAGCATGCTGGAGTCGGAGCGCCGAAACTACAGTCAGGAATCAGAGGAGATGAGGGAACTGAAAGCAGGATTGGCTGGACTGCAAGAGGACAACAAAAGCTTGAAGATTAGTCTGTCTAAAGTGGAGGGACTTGCTAAGCAAGCCCAACAAAGGAGCTGGTGCCGTGCTTTTGCTGGAAGATGTAGAGGGTATAGACCATCCTGTATGTTACTTCTCAAAGAAGTATAACCACCATCAGCTTAACTATTCGACCATCGAAAAAGAAACCCTTGCTCTGTTGTTGGCCTTACAGCATTGTGAGGTCCATGTTGGTTCCAGCTCTTTGCCAGTGGTGGTTTACACAGACCACAACCCACTTGTGTTCTTGTCTCGAATGTATAACCATAATCAGAGGCTCATGAGGTGGGCGTTAATTGTACAAGAATACAATCTGGAGATGCATCATAAGAAAGGTTCAGAAAACGTTATTGCAGATGCCTTATCTAGACTGCACTCATGAATAAAAAAAGGGGTGGTTAAGTCTAGACTTTTCAAATTTACAAACTGGGGAGTTTGTTTTTATGGGGGGAGTATCACGGCTGTTGCCGTCACATTTATGTTTCCCCCTTTTTCTTTCTCATTTCTACTAAGTAGGCAGCTTGTCACAGCCAGTTGACTTGTGTGCCTCGTGTGAAATTGTTAGTTAGCGGATGCATTTGTGCTTAGTGGAGTGGCTCGTTGAAGTTTATGGTTATCCATTTTGGTTTGTGTTTAGTAGCCTGTGCCAGTATCTTTTGTTGTGTTTGGTTGATGTTCATTTATTAACTTGAGGCCAGAAAGAGGGTGGAATTAGAGATTATAAAGTCTAACAGCATCTGAGAAGAATATTCTGTGGAAGCGCTTCTCTGAGCATCGAGGATGCAGCAGTAACAGTCTTCATTTCATTTTAATAATAATGCACCATTTGTGAAAACTAAGCGCAAACTGAAATAAATTCTTCCTAAAACAGTTGTAGCCTAAAAAAAACCCCCATTTCCATCAGTTTTTTATGTGAAGTATTGCAACAGAAAAGGTTGATGGAAATGCTGAAATGTAATACTTCCAAAATTTCACTTAAAGGTTTTTATTCTCCCTTGAGGTGGTTTTTGGCTTTGCCAAAAAGGAGTTAATGCATAAAACGGGAGATGGCAACGCATTTACCAAATAAGTTCTGACATCGCGAACATTTGCCTCACACAGCTATTGTAGTTGTTGCTGTTTCTACTGTCACCAAACCTCTGTTGGGTTTCCTTAGAAAACTTTTTAACCAATCTGTCTGTATCATTTGATAGAACAAACTTTTGTAAAGTTCATTGAGATCTTGTGAACTAGCACTATATTAGACCTTTTATAGAATTGCAACTCTCTATTCTGCAATTGTGCTGCTCAGGGTGGCAGCCTGTTGATGTAGCTCTGTAACTTTGATTGAATTTTTTTTTCAAATTATCTCTGCCAACCATATCATGGACAATGTGAGATTGTTAGCTAAAGAGTTGGATGAACTTCAATCCCTGACAAGGACTCAGCAAGAGAATCGGGAATGCAGTAATATGTGTTTTTTTTATTGGGACATGGCTGCAGGATCATACTGCCGACTCCAACGTCTCCCTGCTGGACTTCATGACTATACGAACAGACAGTGATTTAAAGAGTAGCAGGAAAATGAAAGGATGTTAAATGTTTGTCAACAACAGATGGTGTCACCCAGCACACATTACGGTTACACCTTATTTGAAGGGGTGTCCATAAGACTGACATTACACTGTCATAAACTTGAAATAACAACTGTTATGAACATAAATGACTCTTTATGAATGTTGTCATTAATTGTCATTCGGTAAATTATGACACTATTAAAGCAAAATTGGCATTGTTTAAAATGTCTTTGTTATGACAACTTGACATTAACAGAGACAAGGGTAATTTTAGGGCTTGATTTGGGATTAGGTTAAATTAAGGACTTTATTTGGGATTAGGTTAAATTAAGGTCTTTTTTGGGATTAGGTTAAATTAAGGGCTTGATTTGGGATTTGGTTAAATTAAGGGCCTGGTTTGGGGTTTTGTTAAGTTAAGGGCTTGTCATAACAAAGACATGTTAAACAATGTCAACTTTGCTTTAATAGTGTCATAATTTACCGAATGACGATTAATGACAACAGTCCTAAACATTCATAATGAGTCATTTGTTCATAACAGGTGTTATGTCATGTTTATGACAGTGTAATGTCAGTCTTATGTACACCCCTTCAAATAAAGTGTTACCCACATTACTGTGAAGTGTCATCTCTGCAGTGAAGACATTGAACTATTGGCAGTTAGTTTTCATCCATATTATTTCTTCACTTCACCAGTGCTGTTTTGGTGGTTGTTTACATTGCACCCTCAGCTGTTGCCAACAATGCATGTGATGTTGTCAGTTCCATTGTTGCGAAGATGCAGACCCAACACCAAGTCTTTTGTGGCAATATTTGGTGATTCTACCAAATAGAATCACTCACCATTCTTATAGCTAATTCTACTTGTTTAAACTGTATTTTTCTAAACTGGGTGTTGAGACTTTACTATCAACAAATAAGAAGCTCTTATGTCCATCTGTCCTCCAAATCACTGTTCCTGGACAATGTACTCAAATTATTACCGAAAAGTTAACGTTTCCTTATGTTTTTTTTCTTCAAGCTTCTTTTTTCATAAAAAAAACAGACAACCAATGAATTTATTGCAAGTGTGAATTTTTCTATTTGTATATTTACCAGGATCTAAAGAGAGTATCCTTCCCTCCGTACCCTGGGGATTATCTACATCCTGTGGTGTATGCCTGCACTGCAGTTATGCTGCTCTGTTTGCTTGTCTCCATCATGACTTACATTGTACACCACAGGTAAGAGGATCAATCTAAAGATTTTTTATCCAATTAAACTTTCTGAATTATTAAATGTTTTGGCTTCATCTAACCCTTCAAACTATATAATAAACCCCATCCCAAAACTATTTAAGGAAGTGTTCCATTTGATTACAGCCCAATTCTTGTTATGATTAGTCTATTCTTATAGATCCAAGGTGGCGGCGTGGGGGCCCGCAGATGCCCGAGGCTCTTGGCTCATTATATTTATTCTAGTGTTTTGTTCATGTTGTGACTGCTATCTGTCTGTTCTGATTTGGAAATAAATCTTACCAGATGCTAAGGATTATTTGCATGCTTGTGGCTTTTCTGGGAATGTGTATCCTATATTTTCATGCAATTGTACAGTATTTTACATGGTTGTGTAAAGTGAGTGCGCTATCTTTTTTGACTAAAACGTTTAAAGCTTATCAGATCCTAAGAAGTATTTTCACACTTGTAGCTTCCCAGAACGTGTTGTTCAACTATTTGAACATTTGTTCAAATAGTTGTTGAGCTTTGTTGTGTCAGTGTGTTATGTGTTAATCTCTGTGAATTCTGAGCCCGTGTCTCACCAAACTTTCCTTATGGTTACATGATGAGAACGAAGATTTTTGATTCTGTGTGAAAGATATGTCCCACAGACTTTTAAAGTTGCTATGATTAAAGCTTTAATGAAAAAACATACTCCCAATCCAGACACCCTTATCAATTATTGACTTAGATCTAATTCCTCTGCCATATCTCAAATTCTTGATAAAAAAGCTTCCAAATAAATTTTGAGCTTTTATACTGTCTTAATCTCAGTTAAAAAAATAAAAAATATCTATCTATTGATCGATCAATCTAATTGGAATGACACAGGGAATAAGTACTTTATACACATATACAACTTTATTAAGTACTTTTTGGATACACATTTTTTGGTAATGTCAACTTCAAGGCATATCCTGTCTGGAGAAATATATTTCATGCATTGCTGACATGTGATTTTGACCCATTTTTCCATACAAACTGTCTTGTGTGGAGTGGTGGCCAAGTGGCAGCGCTCTTGCATTCTGAGAAAGCACCAACTCCCCCGTTCGAACCCCGCAAATTGCCACTATAGGTCACTGAGCAAGGCCTTTAGCCCCAGATTGCTCCCAGGGCATTGTACAGCTGCCCACTATTAAACGCATATAACAAATTTTGTTGGAATGTACATTTGCAATAACAAATAATGATTTCTTTCTTTCTTCCAATCTTCAGTTGTTTTTCATAGATTTTCATCTTTGAAAATAGTAGCCTTTATAGCGCTTTTAATTTCTTTCTCTGTAACCAATTACGTGTTTCCTTGGCTGTGTTTTGGGGACTAATGTGTTGCTTGGAAATGGACACTCCTTTCATCTTCGGAATCTTATCAAGTATGTCCCAGTCCATTTCTTCACTCATCCTTCAGTTATATGAAGTCTACGAGTATCATGTGCTTTGAGACAGGTCACACCTCAATATTCTTACATGCAATCTTCACTTTTGCCATAGTGGGTTTGAAGTGATGTGCAGAAATATTCTTCCTCCTAACGGGGTGTGTGACGATGGCTTTCAGATAATTAAACTTTGGTCACATCTTTCAACATTTAATTGGATTGTCCAAATCTTCATCAACAAAATTCAAAGTTGTCTTTCTGCAGCAGTATAGTTTTGCACAGTAAGTGTGCATTGAGACCATTCGGGTCCAATTAAATTTATTTATATAATGTCAGATCACAACAGCTCTCAAGACACTTGCTTAGTATGAGCAAACATCTGCCAAAACTAACTGTGGTTTTGAGAAGTCTGAGCATACACAAAACCCACAGAAGCACTGGTCTTGAAATTAAGTGCAATATTTGTTGTTTTGATAAGACAACCTGTACCTATTATTTCCTGTTTTGTTGGAGCAGTCTGTGATTGTTGGCTCTTGTTTGCTTATGCTTTTGACCCATTTAGTCAGAAATCGATTGATGGCAGTGGCTGGTTTAGAGTCAAATAACACTAATCCAAACTAGGATTTTGGCACTAACAGCATCACAGGATCATTTTAAGGTCAACAGTTACAGCTGTAACTATTGCCATCGGTACATTTTGCCACAGGAAGACTTTCTTGTGAAGATATGCTGGCTTTTACCAATTGTACCCCTCTGCAAAACTTTGTTAATGAGAAACCTATTTGTAGTCCATCAGTTATTTTTAAACAAGCTAATAATTATCCCTTCTGCAGCTGGGATTCGTTCTAAATACTGACCAATTTCAGCTGGTTTCTATGCCATTTTGTACATTATGTCTAATGCCTATTCCCTGTACTATTTAATTTCATTACACATACTGTTTTGATTTCTTTATGTGTGCATTTCATAGGTTGCTGTTCTCATCTGGTGTACATTTCTCGTCAATACAAATAATAGAAATATATTAACTGAGAAAAATGTTAGCACATGCAATACTTAAATATTGTTAATAGTATTGGTAAAAAAATAATTACCAAGCCTCAAAATGCCCAAAATAATGTGGACTTATAATCTGACATCATATGCCTGTTCCTGCAGGAAGTTGTACTGTCATTTTCTAACATGTCTATCCCTTGTGGGGTCGTGAGGGGTGTTGGTGCCTATCTCCAGCTGTAAATGGCTGAGAGGCGGGGTACAGCCTGGACAGGTCGCCAGTCTATCGCAGGGCAACACAGAGACAAACAGGACAAACAACCATTCTCGCACACACACACACCTAAGGAGAATTAAGAGAGGCCAATTAACCTAACAGTCATGTTTTTGGACTGTGGGAAGAAGCTGGAGTACCCGGAGAGAAACCCATGCATACATAGGGAAAACATGCAAACTCCATTCAGAAAGTATGAATCTCATTGTTGCTCATCAGAATTGAAGGACTGTCTGTTGCATGCAGATTTTCTTTTGGAAACATCACCAAACATACATTAAATGTTGAGATTACTGTGTTCTTTTCCATAAACCTCTGCTGTTTAACCAGCTGTACAGCTTCATAATAACTTTCTTTATTGACTGTTTCCAGTGTCATCCGCATCAGCAGAAGGGGATGGCACACACTCCTCAATTTCCTCTTTCACACAGGACTGACTTTTGGGGTGTTTGCTGGAGGCATCAATCAGATCCACTTTCCTTTGGGTTGTCAGATTGTAAGTTGGTAATATTTATTCACATATTTGCTATTGAGCACAGTAATAATGGCCTGTTGTGTGCATTGTTTGTGCATACCCTCTTTAATCTTAAAAAATGTCAAGTAACTTTCCTTGAAGTATCCATAATGTTAGACAGAGGCCTTTTTCCCTTAGCCCCTCTTCACATTGGAAAATAATGATAAACATTCAATTTAAGTGACAAGTTGTGGTCGGAATTCTAAACAATAACTGACTTCCTAGAGTTATTGAATAAGGAAACAGTGGAGTGATGAAGTTCCAGTAATTTTATTGAGAAACAGAGCAGAGATCACAAAGATGGAAAGTAATCGCACCGTGGTCCCGCTGCAGTCTGCGTCTGCCTGTTTCTGTCCTTCCTCGCTTTCACATCTCCCTAATACTCGATAGTGGCCTTGGCATGAGACAAAAAAAGACAGTCTATCCTAGACAATCATCATCCCGCATAATAGCTAGGCAGCATTTGGCCTTTTAATCAGCAGGTCCGTGCTCACATGTCCGAGTGGCGTGAAGCCATAGTGACTTCAGAATAACATAACATTCCACCCTTTTGATCACAGAGATAATGTTTTATCTGTGTGATTCAATTCAGTTCAATTCAATTTTATTTATATAGCGCCAATTTATGAAACATGTCATCTCAAGGCACTTTACAAAGTCAAGTTCAATCATATTATACAGATTGGGTCAGATTATACAGATTGGTCAAAAATGTCCTATATAAGGAAACCAGTTGATTGCATCAAAGTCCCGACAAGCAGCATTCACTCCTGGGGAAGCGTAGAGCCACAGGAAGAGTCATCTGCATTGTACATGGCTTTGCTGCAATCCCTCATACTGAGCAAGCATGAAGCGACAGTGGGAAGAAAAACCACCCATTAGCGGGAAGGAAAAACCTCCGGCAGAACCGGGCTCAGTATGAACGGTCATCTGCCTCGACCGACTGGGGTTACAGAAGACAGAACAGAGACACAACAAGAGAAACAAAAAAGCACAGAAGCACACATTGATCTAGTAATCTGTTCTACATTAGATGGTAGTAGCGGGTGAGCCGTCTTCTCTGGATGATGTCACAGTTAACAGAACGCCAGACCAGGTGTACCTACTATGAAGATAAGAGAGAGAAGAGAAAGTTAAAGCAGAAATGACAACACATAATGCATAATTGAAGAACAGTAGAATTAGATCCTGATATACTCCAGTAGCCTAAGCCTATAGCAGTAAAACTATAAAGGTAGCTCAGAGTAACAAAAGCCACTAGTTATAATTTTTGTCAAAAAGAAAAGTTTTAAGCCTAGTCTTAAAAGTAGAGAGGGTGTCTGCCTCACGGACCAAAACTGGGAGTTGGTTCCACAGGAGAGGAGCCTGATAGCTAAAGGATCTGCCTCCCATTCTACTTTTAGAGACTCTATGAACCACCAGCAGACCTGCAGTCTTAGAGCGAAGTGCTCTGTTAGGAACATACAAGGTAATCAGAGCTCTGATATATGATGGAGTTTGATTATTAAGGGCTTTATACATTAGAAGAAGCGCTTTTAGAAAAAAGAAGCCCAAAGTCGCATGTGTCCGAGGGTAAAAGAAACCCTTCAGGGCGGGTGTGTTTTGCTCAGTGTTGTAGTCAAGTCACTATGCCTCGAGTCCGAGTCCAGGTTCGAGTCACCAGTGTTCAAGTCCGAGTCAAGTCCAAGTCATTAAAAAAAAAATCCGAGTCGAGTCAGAGTCGAGTCCACTACTCATCCGAGTCAAGTCCGAGTCGAGTCACTATTGACGTGTGATGTATGACATGAAGCAGTAACATTCCATTGCACTAATAACTCTTTCGCTGTAGTTACCCTTGGTTTTACTCGGTAAAACTACCGCTTTTTCCAAGTCTAAGACGTCTCCTAACCATGGTTTTTAAACATTGTTGTTATGGAACGTGCAACAGCGACTCGAGGTACGCTGATAGGCGGCATATGAAGGATGTTAAAGCCGCAAGCGGCGTCGATCGGATCCTCGCAGCCAAGCGCACTCCGGCCTATTGGCCACCGCCGCGGTGCCGGCCGGCGGGCGGTGTTCGCGCACCGCCGCGGTGCCGGCCGGCGGGCGGGGTCCGCCCGCCACCGCAGATGCTGTTACGCATTTTCCTCGCCCGTCCACCGGGCGATTCACACAAACGCGTTCGGCAGCCCTCCCCCATGACTCACAACAAATCTGGTGTGGATCGGTCGATGCAGCGAGGAGATACAGCCGTTGGATAATGATAATGCATTTGGCCACCGGACCGGACTAAATTGTTCGGCGGGCCGGAAAATTTATACCGATTCCTGGACGGTGACTACAAACAGAAAAAAAAAAACGGCCGATGACGCTATGAACGCCGAGCAGGAGAAAAACAACGACTTACTTTTCTATCAACTTGGCCAGTTTCCCAGTCTTTCCGAGCCCTCGACACTCAAGCCATTGTTTGAGCTGAACGTTGGTATGTTGTTCCACAGTTCTACCAGTAAAATGGGCGCCTGGACATCCTCTTGTGTAAGTTTAACAGCGGAAAAGTCGGTCATATCGTTGTGTCTGTTGCATGTGTAATGGCTGGTTGCTACGTGCGCTCTCACACTGTTTGCCCAACCTTAGCGGCATGGGGCGTTGCTCATGAGATGGTGACGTCACGTGCGCGGCACGACATTTAGATATTAAAATCATACACCAAATAATATTCTAATGACATATTAAAGTTATAGCCTAATGATATAAAAAAAAGTCAAGTCTTTTTCTCAATTTCCGAGTCAGAATGATCTGAATGTAGGAGTCCGAGTCCAAGTTCGAGTCATCAGTGCTCAAGTCCAAGTCAAGTCACGAGTCTCTAAATTTAGCTAATGTCTCGGACTCGAGTTCGAGTCTCGGACTCGAGTACTACAACACTGGTTTTGCTACAGTTTTCTAGCACTCTTGAAACTACGGAAAGCGCCGAGGAAACACAGTCCGGAGAGCGCGGCGGGGGAAAAAACATTAGGGAACAGTGTGTGTGTTTTGACGCGACGCGCGTTAACGGCGACAAAAAAATTGTCGGCGTTAAAATGGGTTTGCGTTAACGCCGTTAATAACGCGTTTAACTGACAGCACTAATATTGATAACATTGCTGCTATCTGCAGGGTATTTCTGCAATACAGAAGATATTAGAGACTTAGACTTAGACAACTTTATTTGTCATTTTGTATGCACAGAGTGCGTACAGAATGAAATTTTGTTGCATACAGCTTTGTAAATTGCAGTGAAAGTTAGATTACAGTTTTAGGTGCAGCAGAGATTTAAAAGTAAACATAGATTTAAAATACTCTATAAAAACAATTGAAATGTAAACAATGCAGAAGAAGGTCACAGTATACAAACCATTGAATGTGCAGAATTGGGTTGTGCAAGGGCATTTGTGCAAGGATGCTTTTAAGGTCTAAGAGTTCGGTAGCATTTATAATGCTAGATGGAGATGCAATGATGCAAAGTGTGCAAATATGCAAATGTTGTGCAGAGTTTATGGGTTGTAGTTCAGCCGTTCAACAGCAGTTCAACAGTCTGTTGGCAGCAGGGAAAAATCTTTAGCAGAACCTGGTGGACCTGCAGCGGATGCTGTGAAACCTCTTCCCAGAAGGCAGCAGGAAGAACAGTCCATGGTGGGGGTGTGAGGGTCTCTGATGATGTTATGGGCTCGGGACATGCAGTGCTGGGATGAAATGTCCTTAATGGAGGGGAGAGGAGCCCCGATAATCCCTTCTGCTGTCCTCACCACTCTCCTCACGTTCCTCCGGTCGGAGGCGCTGCAACCTCCACACTACACAGAGAGACAGCTGGTCAGAATTCTCTCTATAGTGCTTCTGTTGAATGTCGTGAGGATGGGCGGGGGCAGGTGGGCTCTCCTCATCCTCCGCAGGAAGTACAAGCGTTTCTGTGCCCTCTTCACCAGTGATGTGGTGTTCTCAGACCAGCTGAGATTGTCCGTGATGTGCACCCCAAGGAACTTGGTGCTGCTGACCACCTCCACAGCTGAGCTGTTGATGAGCAGTGGAGCGTGGTGAGGCTGGTTCTTCCTGAAGTCGACGATGATCTCCTTCGTCTTCTCCACGTTCAGGATCAGGCTGATCTCAGAGATTGTCCGATAGAGAACACTCATAGCCTCTTTTGTGTTTGCCATGTCTCGGTAAGGATGAGAGCGCAGCAGTCCCTGAACTCTCTCTTTGCACAGAGCACAAGTTGTAAATGGTCTCTTTTGTTGTCCAGTGAGCGGACGTTGGAAAGCCAGATGGACGGGAGCGGCGATCTGAATGGGTTTGCCTTTAGCTTCGCTGCCAACCCTCCATGGCAGCCGCGCTTCTTCGGCCGGCTACACTGCTTCCGCGTCGCTCTCCGGCTACACCGCTTCCGCGTCGCTCTCCACTGGCGTGAGCTGCTCGTCGAGGCCACTGCTTTTACAGGCCTCCGGGGCTAGTCTCCGTAGAACGCCGCAGCCACGTAAACAGTCGAGCGTAGCAGTATTTAGAAGTCCAAAAACACTACATGATCGTAACTCCAACAGGCAATCGCGATCAAGTACTGATTGGCTGGGTAGATGAGAGATTTCTAGCGGGTTTGACGGCATTTTTTGTGAAAAATGCCGACAGTTGGTCGGAGCTGTACGCTGTACGCAGCCGCTGCCGCCGGGGGTGCTGGTGGATATTAAAAGGGGGACAGATTCTTTAAAGTTTGATGCAGCATTATCCAATAAAGATCTACTGTAATGGAACCCTCTTTTGGGGGTGGAGAACTCAGTTAGATTAAACTTAAATGTTATTAAAAAATTATCAGATAAAACAGGGTTGTGAGGAAATACTGTTAATTCTTCACAATCGATGCCATATGTCAGCACAAGGTCTAAAGTATTGAGCCAAGAGTGCATCGCTTTATGCACATTGTGAGCAAAACCAATTTAATCTAGGATAGTTTTAATGGCTACACTAAGGTTATCACATTCTGTGTCAACATGAAAGTTGAAATCCCCACTATAATAACCTTGTCAGTGTTTATTACCAAATCAAATAATAAGTCTGACAACTGATCCAAATTTTAAATTTTCAAAAGAACTGTAGTTATTAATTGGCCTGGAACTAATAAATAAATCAGACTTGAAAGATGGTTGCCTCTCTTTCTCTTCTTCCCACAGATCTGGGAATGTGTAAATTTTAATAATTGGAGGGAGTTGACTCATTTATACTAACGTAGTCCTCTTGCAGCCAGGTTTCTGTGAGACAAAATAAATCAATATGATTATCGAAAATCAATTAATTAACTAACAAAGTCTTTGGAGGGAGAGACCTTGTATTTAATAGACCACATTTAATTGTTTAATTTTTTGTTTCAAGGTGAGCCGTATTTATTTTTATCAGATTTTTATGATTTGTTCCTTTTAGATCAGTTTTTGATCTATTCAGTTTTGGCCATGAGAAAGACACTGTCTCAATAGAGTAATGGGTGGGTAACAGTACAGAAGCAGCAGAGACGTGTGTTAAATTACAGCTCTGCTTCCTGGTCTGGACTCCAGGTTGTCAGGATTTCAGAGAACTAATAAATCCGTCCAGATTCCTAGAAAGAAGAGCTGCACCATCCAAAGTGGGATGGATGCAGTCTCTCCGGATCAGACCAGGTTTTCCAGGTTGAATGATGACATGCAGCTAAACATGTCTTCACTGGTCAAATCAGGCAGGGGACCAACTTTAGTGACCTCCGATCGGCGTGACCAGGTGTCATTACCGCCAGCGTGAATAACAATCTTACTGTATTTCCGCTTACCCTTAGCCAGCAGTTTCAGGTAGGATTCGATGTCGCCCATTCTGGCCCCTGGCAGGTATTTGACTATGATCCCTGGTGTCTCTAGTGCCACATTTCTGACTATAGAGCTCCCAATAATCAGGGTCGACTTCAGACACCCTCGCCTCCAAAGCTACAAAAACACAACATTTATTACATCTACCATTATCACTAAAGGAGGCAGAGGAATAACTAAACATCTGACACAGAAAGCAGGAGAAAGGGGGAGTCTTAGACAGAGACGGAAAAGCGGAGGGAAGAGTAGGGGAACGGGCCCAAGGGGACCCACCTCCATTCAAGCCTCCAGAGTTCTCCAGCGTTCTCAAGCCTCCAGAGTTCTCCAGCGTTCTCAAGCCTCCAGAGTTCTCCAGCATTCTCAAGCCTCCGGAATTCTCCAGCGTTCTCAAGCCTCCAGAATTCTCCAGCGTTCTCAAGCCTCCAGAATTCTCCAGTGTTCTCAAGCCTCCAGAATTCTCCAGTGTTCTCAAGCCTCCAGAATTCTCCAGCGTTCTCAAGCTTCCAGAGTTCTCCAGCGTTCTCAAGCCTCTAGAGTTCTCCAGTGTTCTCAAGCCACTAGAGTCCTCCAGCGCTCTCCAGTGTGCCTCAGAGGAGGCCCCAAGGTCCTGCGGCCGGCCTTCGCACCCTCCACGATGCCTGCCGCTGGCTCTGCTGCCCCGCCGCAAGGGTCGCCCACCGCAACGCCCGCCTCTGGCTCTGCTGCCCCGGGGTTACCCTCCGAACTCCGTGTTGACTTTGTTACCTCCGTCCTAGACCTCCTCCGCCCGCCCTGGCCGGGTTGTTTTCTTTTTTTTTTCCTGACAGGACATTGGTGGGCATCTGGAATCCGCCCTCTGAAACTAAAGGCTGCAGCGGGCGAATTGAGATCAGCCCCTCATTTCAGCTTGGCCTGGTGAGGAAAGGAGACCGCTCCAGGCCGTCTCATTCTTTTACTTCGGCGTCTGGTTACGCAGAAGTTAGACTGCAGACTAAGCTGCGATCCAGCCTGCAGTTCTCCGAGCCCAGTCAGGTCCTCTGGACAAAGAGAATTTCCCCTTTGCATTTTCAATGAAACAGCAGGAAATGAGTTTCACAGAAAGCCCATTTCACTCAGCTTGGTCGACCCTGCAGATGCTTGTGAGTCTTTGAGTCACAGGCGGCCCACATGGGTGGCTGGTCTCCCCAGTGCGAACCCTCTCTTTGTGAGTCCACAGGCAAGAAAAAAGATAAATGAGGTGTAGCCTGGCTTCATAGCAGAGCACCCTGCTGAGGGAGGCAGTGTCATGTTTCAACTCGGTTCCGATTTTTCCTCATGGCTTAATGGCACAACGCTTACATTTGATTAAAATTGATTCTCTAAACATATTTCTTCTTTTATGAACCTGTTTTGTTTTACTGCGTCTTTCCAAGCCCTCGTTCCAGTTACAAAGAAACTATTGCAAAAATATTAAACAAAACATTTAACAACATTGTCTGCTGTTCTCCTGAGCCATTAACACACTATTATTATTTACTATACTTTATTTAGAGAAAAGGATGTTCATTTTAGGGGTTTAAAATATAACACAAAGCCTCATCCTGGAGCTTTCCTTGATTCTCATCTTTTGTCAGATTATCAGTATTAATATTTCAGTTATTAAGAACTGTATTCACAAAATAGTATGTATGTATGTATGTTCTACTTTGAGTAGATTATGTACTCATTATGTAGTTTAGTTTACATAATGTAACATGTTACACATATTGTTTAAAAAACGTGGTGTTTAAAAAGTGTCTGCTCTCTAATTAATTTTGACCAAACATTTTTTGCATGTTCGTGACACTCAAGTGTTTCAGAACATCAACAAATTCAACTATTACTCAAAGGCAACACATATAAACACACACTGCAGTCTTTAAATGAAGGTTTTTACCTACATACATGGTGATTACTCCTTAAGCCAAATAACTGCTTGGGCCACCCTTAGTAGAAGTGATGGGTCTGGCAACACCAATGCGTTGGCGCATGCGTTGAGCTCATACAGCAAAACCCATGTCAATGTGCGTATTACTATCAGAAAGTCATGTGACCAATACAGGAACTGTGACGTGCCAAACTGTGTTTATAAGGAAGGGTATCTGTCAATGGGATGCATCTGCCAAAAGAATCTTTGAACTTTAGTGGTTAATCAAATTCATCAAGAATTATGGCGCTTCCTCAAACCAAACGAAAGGTTTAAGCCGTATGGGACCATTTTGATCGTGTATCGGAAAATAAGGCATTTGTGTTAATTTACTTGTCGTGTCATCCTGTTCCTCTCAAAGTTTCCACTTGATCTATCCATCCATCCATTCACTTTCTAACTCGCTTAATCCCTTATGGGGTCGCGGGGGTTGCTGGTGCCTATCTCAAGCATCCACTTGATCTATCTGAATTGAAATTGATTTCAAAGTGACTTTTAGTTTACCGTTTGGATTATTTTCTGCAGGATAAATGCAGAACTTAAACAGAAACTTTCTTTAAACAGAACTTTCTTGTTTAAACAACATTTCTTGTTTAAAAAAAAGCACCTCCTCATTGCTGAGAAATTATAGGGCCAAACTGGATGACGCTCTGCTGAATTTCATCCTCAAGGACTGCCAGCCCCTCAGCATTGCGGAGAATGGGGGGGTTCAGGGAACTGGTATAGGTCCCTCAGCCCTCATATAATTTGCCAAACAGAAAGATTTGTGTGGAAATTATCTAAAGTAGTAGTTTATTCATCCAATTTATTTTATCTTTAATTTAAATTTATTGCCTTGCTTTTGGTTTGACTAGGTGTGGTTTTCAGGCCATCAAACAAATGTTGGCCAAAAAGTACTAAGAGGAATAGGCCCAAGTAAAACGCTCCATGATGGAGGACTGGGCCATAACTAATAAAGTAGTCTTGTGACCGACGTAGCACCAAACATAATTCGGCACTCAATTTGCATTGCACATAGTCTCAATTTATTTGTTAGAAAATCATGTGATCAGATCCCCACTCTTACATCCATGAAACACAAAGCCAGGCACATTATCACATAATTCAGATCAAGCATTTACAGCCAAGGAGAAGCTTGCTCAAGCTACAGTGGAGTTGTCTGAAGAGAGGCGCGTGTCTGGGTCAAAGGTCATCCAAATGATGAAAATGTTCTATATTGCACTAAAGCGCAATGCTTCAACCTTGCACAGAGAGGCAGCAATACACCTACATTAACATATGAAGGGTCAAGTCACAGACACTGCTTCCAATCTGGAGTCATTTAGTGTGTTGACCCTGGTAACACCTCTAGACTTAGACTTAGACTTAGACTTTCTTTATTGTCATTTTGTATACACAGAGTGCATACAGAACGAAATTTCGTTTTCACACAGCTCAGAAAGATTGCAGTAACTCTACAGGATACCTGACAGTGAATTACAGTACAGGATAAAGTGCAGTGATAAATCGCAGTCACTTACAGGATAAGTTTCAATTGACTTCCGGATAAAGTGCAGCAGTGAACAGTAGGCAGTTGAAATGTAAACAATGTAAAACAAATGTAAACAAATATGCAGTAAGGTGCAGCAGTGATTTAAAAGTAGACAGTTGCATTGTAAACAGTTTTGCAGTACGTTTCTGGGTAAGGTGCAGCAGCAGTTTTGCAGGATACGATACAAATGTGCAAATGTGCAAATCAGCGAGTCGAGTGTGGTACACAGTCCGTTTTTATACTTCAGCAGTTTAGCAGTTCAACAGTCTGATGGCAGCAGGGAAAAAGCTTTTGCTGGACCTGATGGACCTGCAGCGGATGCTGCGGAACCTCTTTCCAGAGGGCAGCAGGGAGAATAGTCTATGGTGTGGGTGTGAGGGGTCCCTGATGATGTTACGGGCTCAAGACACACAGCGCTGCGATGAAATGTCTTTAATGGAGGGAAGAGGAGCCCCGATGATCCCTTCTGCTGTCCTCACCACTTTCCTCACGTTCTTCCAGTCGGAGGCACTGCAGCCTCCACACCACACAGAGAGACAGCTGGTCAGAATACTCTCTATGGTGCTTCTGTAGAAGGTCGTGAGGATGGGTGGGGGCAGGCGGGCTCTCCTCATCCTCCGCAGAAAGTACAGTCGCTTCTGTGCCCTCTTCACCAGTGACGTGGTGTTCACAGTGCAGGTGAGGTTGTCCGTGATGTGCACCCCCAGGAACTTGGTGCTGCTGACCACCTCCACCGCTGAGTTGTTGATGAGCAGTGGAGCATGGTGAGGCCGGTTTTTCTTGAAGTCGACGATGATCTCCTTCGTCTTCTCCACGTTCAGGATCAGGCTGTTGTCTCTGCACCAGTCCACCAGCTGCTCCACCTCCTCTCTGTAGTCCTGGTCGTGGTCGTCTCTGATCAGGCCCACCACCGTTGTGTCGTCTGCAAACTTCACGATGTGATTGGTGGTGAACCTGGGGACGCAGTCGTGTGTCATCAGGGTGAACAGCAGGGGGCTCAGGACGCAGCCCTGAGGGGAGCCCGTGCTGAGGGTGATGACATCAGAGGTGTTCTGTCCGACCCGGACCAACTGAGGTCTGTTGGTGAGGAAGTCTAGCAGCCAGTTTCGTAGGGGTGTGTTGAAGCCCAGATGCTCCAGTTTTCCCACCAGATGTTGTGGGATGATGGTGTTGAACGCTGAACTGAAGTCCAGGAACAGCATCCGCACGTGCGTGTTCTTCTCCTCCAGGTGTGCCAGGCTCAGGTGAAGAGCAGAGGAGATGGCGTCCTCAGTGGAGCGGTTCCGTCGGTAGGCAAACTGGAACGGGTCGAGTGTTGGGGGGAGACTGGAGACAATGTGTTCCTTTACCAGCCTTTCAAAGCACTTCATCATGATGGGAGTCAGTGCAACAGGCCGGTAGTCGTTGAAACAGGTGACTTGAGGTTTCTTTGGCACCGGAATGATAGAGGCAGACTTGAAGCGTGCTGGCACTATGGCTTGGTCCAGCGAGGTGTTAAAAATGTCCGTGAGGACACCAGCCAGCTGACCTGCACACTCCTTGAGCACCCGCCCAGGTATGTTGTCGGGGCCTGGGGCCTGCCGCGGGTTGACTCTCCTCAGAGTCTTCCACACGTCGGCGGTGTCAAGGCAGAGGACCTCCTCTTCCTGATGGGGAACAGCTTTCACTGCTGGAGTGCTGTTTAGTGCCTCAAACCTCCCAAAGAAGTTATTTAGTCCAATGAGGAAGTCAGCATCAACTTCACCCACCGGGGGGGAGGGCGTGTTGTATTCAGTGATCGCCCGGATGCCTTTCCACATGCTCCTGGTGTTGCTGGCGTCGTGGAAAAGCTCCTGGATTTTCTGACTGTGGTTCCGCTTTGCTAGCCTGATGGCACGGTTCAGGTTGGCTCTCGCTGTCCTCAATGCCTCCTTGTCACCAGACTTGAAGGCTGAGTTCCGTGCTTTTAGCGCTTGACGGACCTCCGCAGTAATCCAGGGTCGTTGGTTGGCTCGGGTGATGATGGTCTTGGTGGTGCTGACGTCCTCAATGCATTTGTTGATGTAGGCTGACACAGTCATGGCGTACTCATCAATGTTGATCTTGTCCTCATAAGTTGCAGCAGCTTTGAACATGTTCCAGTCAGAGCACTCAAAACAGTCCTGGAGCGCCTCCATTGCTCCCTCAGTCCACACCCTCACCTGCCTCGCTGTTGGTTTTGCTCTGATCAGCAGGGGCCTGTATGCAGGAATTAGCATCACAGAAAGGTGGTCTGAAGAGCCCAGGTGGGGGCGGGGGGCTGCCCTGAATGCTCCTTTAATGTTTGTGTAGACTAAGTCTAGAGTGTTCTCTCCCCGAGTTGCAAAATCCACGTGTTGGTAGAAATGAGGGAGAACAGTTTTCATATTTGCCTGGTTAAAATCCCCAGCAATGATGAAAACACCCTCTGTGTGTGCAGATTGCAGCTCAGAGATAGTCCGATAGAGAACACTCATAGCATCTTTAGTATTAGCGCTGGGAGGAACATAAACCGCTGCGATGATAACAACAGTGAACTCTCTAGGGAGATAAAAAGGTCTGCAGCTAATAATCAAAAGCTCAATGTCCGGAGAGCAGAGACTTGTGACTAATCTAGCATTTTTACACCAGGTGTTATTGGTGTAAACGCAGAGTCCGCCTCCTCGGGACTTACCGCAGAGTTCTGTCTGTCTGTCGGCGCGGAAAGTAGCTAGCCCCTCCAGGCTAACGGCGTTGTCTGGGATTGTTGAGGTGAGCCATGTTTCGGTCAGAATGAGAGCACAGCAGTCCCTGAGCTCCCTCTTTGCAGAGAGCTCGAGTTGTAAATGGTCCATTTTGTTGTCCAGTGAGCGAACGTTGGAAAGCCAGATGGATGGTAGCGGCGGTCTGAATGGGTTAGCCTTTAGCCTCGCTGCTAAGCCTCCTCGGCACCCGCGCTTCTTCAGCCGGCTACACCGCTTCCGCGTCGCTCTCCTCCGGCGTGAGCTGCTCGTCGAGGCCGCCGCTTCACAGGCCTCCGGGGCTGGTCTCCGTAGGACGCCACAGTCACGTAAACAGTGGAGCGTGGTATTTAAAAGTCCAAAAACACAACTTGATTGTAACTCCAACAGGCGCTCGCGGTCAAGTACTGATCGGCTGGGTAGATGAGTGGTTTCCAGCGAGTTTGGCGGCATTTTTATGCAAAAAGTCCGCGAGTTGGTACAGGAGCTGTGTTCGGCTGCTGCCGCCAGGGGCGCCGCTGGAAGGTTGCAAAGACCCCAGATTTAAATCACTTGGGTTCAGCAGTTCCTCCAAGTGCAATGAGGCCATCAGCATACTGCGGTCAGAATGTGCATCTGTAATCGGAAGCACAAATGAGCTCCAGCTAGGACCATCTTCACAACAGCTGTCTGCCCCCACTTCAGGCATGTTATTCAGCATTATTTGTATGTTGTTTGTAAATCATGTACTAAAATACCAATTTGTTCTTTATAGATAACCTTTGGCAACATCTTGGGCACGCTTGTGGCGCAGCAGGTAGCGCGACCCATATACGGAGGCCTTAGTCCTCGACGCAGTCAACCCGGGCAAAAAAAACAAAAACCTTTGGCAACATCTTGACATCAAAGTGGGCAGACAGACCAAAAGTGCCACAGCAGATGCTATCCATGAGGTGCACAGATACTTGGCAGAGGGCAATATTGCTAGGTCCCAGGATCTTATGATATACTAGAAAAACCAAAAGACAATCTATCCATACCTCTTCTGCCTTTCATTACAATTTATCTGCACTCCAGCCTCAGCTCTGCCGTGTTAGCGGGTGTTTTCTACAGCTGGAGGATTGGTATCAAAAAAGCATAACAGACTCAATTTCAAAATGTTGGAACAACTAATTTTTTGAATAAAAATTTGTAAAAATGAAATACCAGTCCACAAGCATCCTAATTCACAACATCACTTAGAGGTTATTGCTTTATGATACAGGTTCACATTATATATTAACTGTATCTAAAAATATGATAGATATTTTAAATTTAAATCAAAATATGAAATGATACAATGCAACACGCAATGATTGAAATTGTATTATTGTGTATACTAGGTCATCAAATCAGTGTTATAAGATCCAGCAGGTGTCAGTATTCAGTGACACAGTATCAATACAGTTTGGCAACATGTCGAAATGCTTCATGACGCCTCATCTACCCATCACTACTTAGTAGTAACAACTGCAATCAAGTATTTATAATAACTTGCAAAAAGTCTTTTCCAGTGCTGTGGAGGGATGTTTGTCCACTCATCTTTGCAAAATTGTTGTCATTCTGTCACATTGGAGGGTTTACCAGTATGAGTGGCCTTTATAAGGTCATGCCACTTTACCGGCTCAGGATTTTGACTAGACCGCTCCAAAGTCTTTGTTTTATTTTTTCTGCAGCCATTCAGAGGTGGACCTGCAAGTGTGTTTTGGATGATTGTCCTGCTGCTGAACCCAAGTACGTTTCAGCTTGAGGGCACAAATAGATGGTCCGACATTCTCCTTCAGGATCTTTTGGTGAAGAGCAGAATCCATAGGTCTATTCATCACAGCATGTCTTCCAGGTCCTGCAGCAGCAAAACAGCCCCAGATCATTACACTACCTCCACCATATTTTACTGAGGGTATGATGTACTTTTTCTGAAATGCCGTTTTACCTTTACACGAGATGTAATTGAACACACACTGTTGGGAAATCAGCCAAGAGGACAATAAAAGTAAGGGTGAAGCCACAAGAAATATGGAAGACTCTCCCTGAGAAACTGTCCTGATAGCAGGGTGCCACCTGGGCCAATCTCTCTATTTGCCTAAGATATACAAGATAAAGCTGACCCGGAAGCAGAGCCACACTCCTGCAGTCCGTGCAGAGATCCCCACACTCCAAAGGCCAAGATCAACCCACCGAAGACCCGTGTAAACCTCACCCAGGCCTGGTTCTGAAACGAGGGCTTTCACCCTCAGCTAGCCGCCAGCCTGAACTACTTTCACCTTGGATCCCTTGTCATCACTACCAGACATAAAGACAGAGGTTTGGTAGACATGAGCAGGGAAAGTTAGGATGGTATCAGGCAATTTAAAGTGGATTACTTTTTTCAGTCCTGTCTGGCAATATGGCAATAACAATTGTTGTCTTAATGCCAAAAAAAACAAAAAAACAATGGCTTTTACTTTCACAAGTGGAGCCTTACTGCTTTTGCCAAGGTTCAGTTTTTTTTCCAACATTATCTTTATTTATTTCTTTTAACAATACTTCCAGCAATATACAGAACATAAGTGTGCTCTCACATTAAGGGAAAAGGTCAGGGTAGTTGACTATTGTCCAACATTCAGCTTGACTCTTCTTGCATGTAAGATCGTTACGGGATGTTTTAAAGCAACACTTATTACATACAGAGCATGTAAAAAAGAAAACAGAAAAAAAACAGAAACACTCCCCCAACCCCAAATCCCCTAAAAGAAAAACAGAAAAAGGTTCCAACAATAATGGTTTCTCTAATTTCCAAAAGATTAGCCCAAATTGTTTCAGTAGTCTACAGAAAATATAAACTCAAATGTATAATTCAGAGTAGAATAGTCGGGTATACAAATAACGAAAGTTATTTCAGGACACTCCAGGAGATCAACTGCAACTATAATCCACCCTCAAAATCCCTCTTATCCATGTTTTTTATATATTCCAAAAAAGGACCCCAAATGTTTTGAAATAGCGACAATTGAAAGTAATCTTTTCCATTGGCAAAGTTATGGATATTTCTTTAATCCAATTAATGAATTTTGGTTTACTGGTACTCTTCCATGAAAGTGCTGTAACTCTTTTTGCAAGTAATAGACATAGATCCATGGCATTGATAATTTTCCTGGATATATGATGTCTATTTGGGTATAATCCTAGAATAAACAATTTGGGATCAAAAGCTAGTTTTATACCTAGTATAGTTTCTAGAGCTTGTTTAATCTCCTTCCAAGATTGTGCCACCTTCTTGCATTTCCAGATACAATGAATAAATGTTCCCTTCTCTTCCCCACATCTATTACAAAGGTCTGGGATGGCCCCATTGTACTTATTAAGCTTTTCTGGCGTCACATATGTTCTCATCAGCCAAATATATTGCAGTACTTTGAGGCATGTATTGATAGTTTGTGTTTGTGCTACAGTACACGCCTTCTCCCAATCCTCTGAAGATACATTTTCCTGTAAATCCTCCCTCCAGGCATTAAGCTTCCGCAAAGAAGACTCAGAAGATCCCTTCACCAACATATTGTATAGTTTGGAGATGATTCCCTTTCCAAAGCAATTATTCCTTATTTCAGTTTCCAAAGTGGATAGTGGAGGGATGAATTCACGTTGATTTTGAGATGATCTAATAAAATGTCTTACCTGTAGATATTTAAAATAATGTTTATTTGGGATATCATACCTGGCCTTCAACTCTTCAAATAACATCCAGACCCCCTTCTCTGAATCCACAAGGTCTCCTATTGTCTTTAAACCTTTTTCAGCCCATTTCCTAAAACCAGAATCTGCTCTGCCTGGTGGGAAGGACTGGTTTCCCCATATCGGGCTGAAGCGTGTTAAAGAGGAGGGATCGCCTAAATATTTCTTAACCTGATACCAGACCATGATCATATTTCTGACAATAGGGTTTTTTGTCTTTTTTTTCCAGCATTCTGATATTTGTTGAGTAAATATAATGGGGTAGAGGGAGAGGTATCGAACAGTTTTCAATATTTACCCAAGGCAAGAGACATTTATCTGTAAAATAGTACATCATAGTCCTCAGTTGAGCAGCCCACTAGTACCAAAGTGGGTTGGGGCACCTGAGGCCTCCTCTATCATACGGTAGATATAGAAGTGTTAAACGGAGCCTTGGTCGTCTATTATTCCAAAGAAATCGTGTGAAAATATTTTTTAGGGTCGAAAATAAACCGGCAGGAGGTGGCAGTGGGATGTTCTGAAACAAATACAGAAGTTTGAGCATGATATTGGATTTCAGGACATTGATTCGTGCTATGAGTGACAAAGGCAGATAATTCCATCTATCGACAGAGGCAGCAATTGAGTCCATCATGGGGTTATAATTAATCGCGACAGTGTCATTTATACGTGGTACTATCTTGACCCCCAAATATGTAAAGCAGTCTACCTTTTTGAATTGGAAATTCCAGCCTTGTTTCTTTCTGCTGAATTAAGTAACATTAACGAAGACTTATTTTTATTTACTTTATAACCTGATATTTTTCCAAATGTGTTTATTAGATCTGACAAGGCTTGAATAGTGTCTTTCAGTTTTTCCATAAAAAGAATGACGTCATCAGCAAATAAGGCAATTCTATGTTCTTGTTGACCTAGTGTCAAGCCAGTTATGTTTTTATGAGACCGCACCGCAATGGCAAATGGTTCTATTGCTAAAATAAATAATAAAGGGGAAAGGGGACACCCCTGCCTACAACCCCGTTTAATTTGGAATGGTTTAGATCTAACTCCATTTGTTACAATTTCTGCATAAGGCTTGTTGTATAAAATGTTAACCTATCGACAAAAGTTGTCCCCACAGCTATACCTTTTCAGTATCTCAAATAGATAGGGCCATTCAACTCTATCAAAGGCTTTTTCTGCGTCCAATGATAACAGAGCAGTGTCTGGCTTTTCTTCCATATTATAAATGATATCCAGTACTCGTCTCACATTGTGAAATCCCTGTCTTCCTACAATAAACCCGTTTTGGTCACAGGTAATTATTTCGGGCAAAATTCTCTCCAGTCTTCGAGCCAGGATTTTACAGAGAATCTTTAAATCAACATTAAGAAGACTTATTGGCCTTAGATTTTCACATTTGTTGCAAGGTTTGCCAGGTTTGGGCAGTAAAGTAATCAGGGCTCCTCTTAGTGAGGTGGGAAGAATTTCCTTTTCAAACGAGTCTAGATACATGTCAAAAAGGGGGTTTATCAATTTAGCTTTAAATTTCTTATAGAATTCTGTTGGCAGCCCATCTGGCCCTGGAGCTTTACCTTTTTTCAGGTGATCTATTGCTATAGAGATTTCCTCCTTAGTAATAGCTGCACTGAGACCTGTACTCATTGAAGCTGAGATATTGGTTATATGAAGGGATTCTAAGAAGACATTTAACTCTTGTTCCTTATGCATCATGTCCGAGCTGTATAATTTTTCAAAAAAGCCCTTAAGAATCTCATTGATTTCTAATGGATCTGTAGTAATCTGTCCCTTATTATTTTCGAGTGAAGTGATATTTTTCTCATTTTGTAATTGTTTAAGTTGCCAGGCTAGTAATTTCCCAGGCTTTTCCCCTTGATCATAAAATGATTGCTTAAGACGTAAGAGTTGTGAGGCAGCCTTGGATGCAGAAAGTTCATTATACTGCGTTCTTAGTATCAAAACTTTTTTATGGGTGTTTGGACATAGCGTTTGATAGCAATCCCTCTCAAGCAGCTCAATCTCAGCTGCCAATTCTTTTGTTTTTTGATAGGTTTTCTTTGCCTTGTAACTCGTAAAGCTAATTATTTGACCCCTTATATACGCCTTAAAGGCTTCCCACCTTGAAGAGGGTGACGTTTCATCCGTATTTGTTTCGAAGTAAATGTTAATTTGATCATCTACAAAAAATATAAATTCTGGGTCTGTGAGCCATTTTTGTTTAAATCTCCACGCAGGAGGGTCTCTCCTTAATTTTACGTCTTCATAGATGAGTGAATTTGGGGCATGATCTGAAACTACGGTGCTATCATACTGACAGTCTCTTATTTTGTGCCTCAAATTGGTAGAAATTAGAAAGTAATCAATACGTGAATATGATTTATGTGTATTTGAATAACATGAGTATTTTAGACTTTTGGGATTCATATCTCTCCAAATATCCATCAAATTAAGCTCCTTCATAAAGTATTGAATTGTTTTTCTACTTTTAGAGTGAGAGATGTCACTACCTGAGCTTCTGTCCAGTTCTGGGTTCATTGTGCAGTTAAAATCTCCTGCTATAATATAGCTGCCAGCCAAAGATGAAATTGTAAGACAGAGATTTTGGAAAAACTTTGGGTCATCAACATTTGGGGCATAAATATTTATCAGGTTTATTTCTTCTGAGATAAGTGTGCCCTGTAGGATAATGTACCTCCCAGCCTTGTCTTTAATAACCTTTGTCACATGGAATGGTGTGGATTTATGAATCAAAATCATAACCTCTCTAGCCTGGGAGGTAAAGGGTGCCGAATATACGCTGCCCTGCCACCTCCTGCCAATCCTCACCCCCTGACCAGACAACAGGTGAGTTTCCTGAAACAGCACAACATCAGAGTGCAAAGATTTCACCCTATTCATTATCTGTTTAACTTTTTTTTGTTTCTGTAATCCCCTGCAGTTCCACGAAGACACCTTAATTTTTAACCCACCCGACATATCGTGCAACACTTAATGGGCTTCCTAATATTTTCGAATTGTTTAAAGACATGGAAACCAATAACATCTGGATGTCAGAAGCAACATCCATAATAACAATAAACACTGAACAATAAACCCCTTTTGAGCTTTGTTGCCCACCCCCTCCCCCTTTAATACTCTCGTACCCATCTAACAGCTAAAGGTTGTTCCACACCAAAGTGGGGATCAGCCGACTGTGTCTGAGTATTTTTCCTCTTATCTCACCCCACTACTTGAAAAACTCGTCACTGATTGCGTCCAAACAATAAAATTAAAATTAGGTTGTTGGTTATGAGCTTTCAGGATAGCAAACATAGGCTATAATGACCACATTTTTATTTTTTATTTATATCTCTCACTTATATTACTCATCTTTAGGTACCATATTCGTTGCTCCCTGTTAAGATGTTGCGATGCAATGGTGTCTTCATTGTCTCACCCAGATCCGCTTTCTGCATTCAGAGTCCTTATAAAGTTCTCTGCTTCAGCTGGTTGGTTAAAGATGCGGGACTGACCGTTGTGTGTCACCAGCAGTCGGGTGGGAGGAATCATACCATATCGTATCCTCTTGGCACGGAGTTGTCGTCTCACACCATCAAACTCTTTCTGTTTTTTGTGCACATCGGCTGCGAGGTCCTCATAAAATCTCACTGGATGATTCTTGAACAAAATTTGTCCCTTTGCTCTGGCGGCTCTTATCACCTTTACTTTATCCCTGTAGTTTAAGAACTTCATAATAAGAGTTCTTGGTGCAGCGGTGTTTGCTGTGCTTTTCTGGCCAAGCCGGTGCGCTTTCTCCAGGGTCAGAGTTGTGCGAAGCAGTGCCAGGTTCAGAGCCTCAGGTAGCCACTTTTCCAGAAAGGCGCAGGCGTCCTCTCCCTCCTCACCCTCGGGAAGGTTAAAAAGTCTTAGGTTAGATCGTCGCGATCTGGTCTCCAAGTCCAACGCTCTTCCTTCGAGTTCTTTATTTTTATTTTCGAGGATTTGGACCCTAGCTTGTAGACTGGTGATGTTATCCTCCGCTGCAGATATCCGCACTTCCGCCTCACCGACCCGCTCTGCGCACTCATTAATATCTTTTTTAACCTCCTCTATTGCTGACAGAATGCCATCCAGTTTGGAGGAGAAATCGGATTTCAGATTTGCAATTGCGGCCAGTATTGCCTCTGAACCAGCGTCAACCATCTTATTCTTCTCGTTCGACTCACAGTTTTCCTCCTC
This sequence comes from Fundulus heteroclitus, assembly GCF_011125445.2. Classification (NCBI taxonomy): domain Eukaryota; kingdom Metazoa; phylum Chordata; class Actinopteri; order Cyprinodontiformes; family Fundulidae; genus Fundulus; species Fundulus heteroclitus. Next base: position 43,231 of record NW_023396652.1, on the reverse strand, counting down.
CATTGGTTCGCATGTGTTGTTGCTAGCTTCGCTGCTTTCGCCGCTCGCTTCAGAGCTCACCTTAGAAGTGAAGTTAGATAACTTTGATTGAGTCGACTTGCCGGAGATTTTGCTGGGCTTCCTTTGTGAGAGAGGCATCATAGTTGTTATAAACATTGTTCAGTGTCACCTATAACGTGTATTTTACAGGATTATACAGAACAGTAGCGGAGCCAAAGCGAGCGCGTCCTCTCAGCAAGCCGCCATTACCGGAACCATGCCAAGGTTCAGTTTTGATCGGGTTTTTGTTCACTACTATTTCAGTTCTTCCTCCTTGTCAGGGTTTAGTTATGTTCTGGCCTCAATCAAAGGCGTCGCCAGCCGATTTTGCCGGGGCTTCAGCCTCGAATGTTTTGAGTCAAGCCCCAAATGTAAGGACTGTCACTGAGCAAGTATGAAACTGGACAATAGTAGAGGTGGGCGGATCGATCCTAGGATAGATACTATCGATTCCAACGTGGGTATTGATATTGAACAATATTCTTTTAACAGGATCGATCCTTTTTATTCTCTCCCATGCGCGCTGACTGCAGCAGAGATTCACCAGTCTCCCCTTCTGTGTCGGCACTCTGCTGGCTGCTGCTCCCCCTCCCCTATCGTACATGGCTCAGCGACGCCAGCCAATCAGCAACCAGGCTCAGCCTGGCCCACCCACTCTGCAGAGAGAAAAAAAAACATTAAGAGAGAAATAAGCCCTGTTTGGCTATATTTTAATACCGTAAATTAAATTAAGCTGCATGGTTTGTAAAAAGCCGGTTAAATTCAGTGGAAACACTACAAATTTAACTAAGCACGTGAAAAACGTCGAGCGACAGGAAACTTCTCTCATTGCCCCGACAGACCAGACCTACAGACTGACTTCGCTGACTGAGGCGTTTCAGTCCTCCAGAGAACATCCAGATAGATCAGAGCGGTCCTCTTCAGCAGCAGTTCATGTTAAATTTCAAAGTAGATATTATTTGTCATATGTTACTGGAGCCCACACAGAAAATGTAATTGAGACCTTGAAAGAACCCGGTACATATATCCTATTAAAGAGTGTTATTTAAGATAACATTAGCTAATCCTTTATTTGTCCCACGACGGGGAAAATTATAGCAACAGGCAGGTGCACACAATACAGACAAAATTACATAAGGATTGAAAGATATAAGAGGTGGATTAGGAAAAAACACTGAACATAACATTATTATTATTATTATTATTATTATTATTTAATTGTAATAATAAAATAAAATTCACAAAACCCTGAAGGTCAACAGTTTCATGATACATCAAGCTTAAATGTTAAAACTATCAGTATCGGATCGATATTGGCGATACTGCCCCTGTATTTACTTGGTATCGGATCGATTAAAAATTCCCGGTATCGCACACCTCTAGACAATAGCCTATGTAAACCCCAGAATTATAAGTTGCTTTATTTCATTGCGCTTTGGCTTTGCATATACTGCATACAGCCTGTAAAAATAGATCTTAAAAATAATCTAGCCTAAAGAATACATTTATTTGCTGTTGGTAGCCTATGGATAAACAGGAACAAATACTTAAAAATCATAAACTGTCAGATGCAACCTGTCACAGAGACATCATCAACCACTAAGTAATATAAACTGGGTTTATTAAATATTAGATCTCTGTCAGCAAAATCCCTTTTAATTAATGACTTCATTATTGACAATAATCTTGATGTAATGTTTTTAACAGAAACATGGCTGCATGAATTTAGTGAAGCAGCTATACTGATGGAGTTAACACCTCCAAACTACAATTTTCTTTGTGAGAGCAGACAGCAAAGGAAAGGTGGAGGAGTAGCAACATTGTTTAATGATTCACTAAAATGTAAAAAGGTGTTTTTGGGAAAATTTGACTCTTTTGAACATTTGGCTCTCCAGGTAAAGAGCCCGGTACGAACTATGTTTCTGAATGTGTACAGGCCTCCTAAGTCAACATCAAACTTTTTAAATGATTTTAGTGACCTGCTGTCTGTGATATGTGTTGATTATGACTGTTTAATTATTGTGGGAGACTTCAACTTTCATGTTGACAACCCTGAAGACAGAAGTGCAAAAGAACTGTGTGACACACTTAGAAACTTTGGTTTAACTCAACATGTTAAACAGCCAACACACAAACAGGGACATATTTTAGACTTGATCATCACTAAAGGTCTAAAAATTTCACAGGTCAATGTAACTGATGTTGCCCTATCTGATCACTTTTCTTTTACCTTTGAAAGCATCATTTCCAGTGACTCATTTAGCCAAAGGAACATCGTAAGAAAACGCACCTTTAAGGACAATGCCGCGGAAACTTTTATTCAAGCTTACTCTGATACTTCAACCTTGGGCTGCAACTCAGTAGATGAGCTAGTAGATAACTTTCATTGTAAAGTCTCAGACATCATTAACTGCATTGCTCCAGTTAAAGTGAAAGTTCTTTCCGGGAAGAATAAATCTCCTTGGAGAAATGCTCCAGCAGTTGGAGGTGAAAAAAGGGAATGTCGGAAAGCTGAACGCAGGTGGAGAAAGAACAGACTCCAGGTTCACTACGACATCTTTAAAGAGAGACTTAACAGTTATAACTTACAATTGAAAAATGCAAGGGAATCTTTCTTCTCAGAGATCATCAAGAAAAACATTAATAATGCTCGTGTCTTATTTTCCACAGTTGACAGGCTAACAAATCCTCCTGTGTCCGTGGCTTCAGAACTCCACTCCACCAGGGCCTGCAATGAATTTGCTAACTTCTTTACTGAAAAAATCCTAAAAATTAGAGAATCACTTTGTACTACCATATCAACACCAGAACCAATGCTTTATTCAGCTGGAACTATTTCTGACAAAATGTCCCATTTCAGCGAAATAAACCATAAAAGCTTAGAGCAGATCATTCAGCAGCTAAGTTCCTCCTCCAGCTGCCTTGATGTTCTACCCACAGCTTTCTTTAAAAAAGTTTTACCTGGCATAGCATCTGATTTGACCCAGATAATAAACACGTTAATTCTGTCAGGTGTTTTCCCCCAGTCCCTAAAAACAGCAATTATCAAACCACTGCTGAAAAAGAACAATTTAGACAAACTACTACTCCAGAACTACAGGCCCATCTCAAACCTCCCCTTAATCGGTAAGATTATTGAAAAAGCTGTATTTCAACAATTAAACACCTTCCTAACAACGACCAGCCGCTTTGACGTATTCCAGTCTGGCTTCCGTGCTCACCACAGTACAGAGACCGCCCTTATTAAGGTGTTTAATGACATCCATATAAATACAGACTGTGGAAGACCACCGTGCTGGTACTATTGGACCTTAGTGCAGCATTTGATACTGTCGATCACTCCATTCTGTTAGAGCGCCTGGAGAACTGGGTCGGCCTCTCTGGTACAGCACTCCACTGGTTTAAATCCTACTTAAAGGACAGGGACTTTTTTGTGTCAGTAGGTAACTTTACATCCCAGACGACAAAAATCACATGTGGGGTTCCCCAAGGGTCCAACCTGGGTCCCCTCCTCTTCAATATCTACATGCTCCCCCTAGCTCAGATAATAAAAAATAACAACATCAGCTACCATAACTATGCAGACGACACACAGCTTTACATCACCATGTCACCAGGTGACTATAAACCAGTTCAAGCACTGAGTAAATGCCTAGAAGAAATCAGTACGTGGATGTGCCAAAATTTTCTTCAGTTGAATAAAAACAAAACAGAAGTGATAATTTTTGGACCAATATGGGAGAGATCAAAAGTTAGCACACAGCTTCAGTCGCTTCAGCTAAAAACCACTAATCAGGCCCTAAACCTGGGTGTAGTGATGGACTTAGACCTGAACCTTCAAAAGCATCTAAAGACAATTACAAGGTCGGCTTTTTATCACCTGAGGAACATTTACAGGATTTAAGGACTGTCTCGGCAGGATCTGGAAAAACTAATCCATGCGTTTATTTTTAGTAGAATTGATTACTGCAACGGTGTTTTCACAGGTCTGCCTAAAAAGTGGATCAGACAGCTGCAGCTGATCCAGAACGCTGCTGCCCGCGTCCTCACTAAGACTAAGAAAGTAGAGCACATCACCCCAGTTCTAAAGTCATTACACTGGCTCCCTGTATCTCAGAGAATAGACTTTAAAATACTTCTGTTAGTCTATAAATCCCTAAATGGCTTAGCACCTCTAAATACATCACAGACTTGTTATCAGCGTATAAACCCTCCAGACCACTCAGGTCTTCTGGCTCCAGCCTTCTCTGCATATCTAGAACACGAACCAAACACGGAGAAGCAGCATTTAGTTCCAATGCTCCACTTATCTGGAACAAACTTCCAGAAAACTGTAAAAGTGCTGAAAGCCTGAGTTCCTTTAAATCGAGATTAAAAACACATTTGTTTAAAATTGCCTTTGAATGTTCAAGTTAAACTGTTTTACTGTTTTCAAATGTTCTTTTTTTGTTTCTACATTCTATCCCTACTTGCTTTTATTGCTATATTTTAATCATGTAAAGGACTTTGCATTGTCTCTGTACTGAATTGTGCTATATAAATAAATTTGCCTTGCCTTGCCTATGGGCTACTCCGTTTCTTCCACTCTGTTAAATATGCAGCAGCAGCAGGTAGGGGAGGAGCTAGCACAGTCAAGCGCTACAGTGTGAGCTGCTGCTACAGCTACAGTCAACAGATGTATGAATGAGTGTGAGTTAACAACGGAGACAGAGCGAGCAGGAAAGAAGGAAATATAGAAAATGAAGCAAACAAGACTTTGGGGATTTTTTGGAAAGAAGTCAGTGGGTAAGTCAAGAATTAATTTTTTATATCCTTAAAGTCTGAAGATCATCATCATCATTCACTGTAGGCCTATTTGTTTAACTAGCTAGTTATTATTACCATACAGGCTAACGTTATACGTTAGCACTTGTACTGGCATCTTCTAATACAGAATCTCCTCCGGATAAAAACACAGGAGAAGAAGAAGGTGAAACAAGTGATAGAAGATTGCTCACTCACTCAAATATAAAATAACATGATTATCATCAAACATTAAACAGTGTGTAAATCAAAAACTCGCTAAATATTATCAAACGGAGACAATCTGTCCCGCATTTTGTAAAGCTGTGAAGAATGTGAAGCTTTGTTGTCACGCAAGTCATAAGCAGTGTGCCACATTTTTATTTTGTCTGCATCATTTTATTTAATCGTCCTTTAAATTACAATTCTAAAAAAATGTAATAAGAAAACACTGAACATGCACAGCAGACGTCCATTGAGAGGGGAATTGTGGGTGTCACAGACCATAATAGTGTCATGAACCGATTTGCAATGCTCAAACCAAGAAAATACCCTTTAATGATACCCAGCAAGTGATGAGAGAGAGAGAACAGCAAGTGATGAGAGTAATATAACAAATATAGAAGGACACACCAGATAGACAGCAAGAGGTGAATAGTGCATGTTGACTGTGTGTGTGTGTATTGAGAGTCCTGCTGTGCTGAGAGAGAGAGTGTGTATGTGTTTGTGCATAATGTTAAAGATGTATTTTGACTGAAAGTAAATTGTTACTTTAATAATAATAAAAAAACACTTTGAGTGATCCTGCATTTACATAAAATGGTCTGGGCTAAGCCCTGGATGTCCTTCAAAGCTGGAAACGCCCCTGGCCTCAATTATTGTTAGTTTTCAGTTTCCTCCTCCCCCTCACTCAGCTCTCCTTCACTCCCTCTGCAGTCAGTCACACCTGTTGGTCATTAATCAGTCAGACTCACTTCACCTGCCAGCCTTCCTACTTAAGCCTTCCTCAGCTTTCACTCCTCTGCCAGTCCGTCATCAGACAACACTCACTCCTCGCCTGTCTGCCTGGTTTGCTAGCTGTTTGTTTCCTGCCTCAGTTTTACGATGTTAGTCTCTGCCCTCTGCTGGATCTATCTCGTCTCCCCTCTCAACCTCAGGAGGAGCTTCTAATCCTGTTGTGACTCTACCTGCAAGTATTCACCATGCCTTGCTGCTATCCTGCTGTGTTTCTGGTCTACTAGTATTCATCCTGCCCAGCTGTTATCCTGCTGTCATTCTGGCTTACAAGTATTCATCCTGCCCAGCTGTTATCCTGCTGTCATTCTGGCCTACAAGTATTCATCCTGCCTAGGTGCTATCCTGCTGTCATCCTGGCCTACAAGTATTCGTCCAGCCAAGCTATATATCCCGTTGTGACTCTGACCAGCAAGTATTCATCCAGCCAAGCTATATATCCTGTTGTGACTCTGACCATCCTGTTGTGACTCTGACCAGCAAGTATTCATCCAAGTAGCAAGTAGTCTTCTTGCCAAGCTGTGGATCCTGCTACTGTGCTCTGGTTCCTTCTCTGCCATGCTGTGGATCCTGCTACTGTGCTCTGGTTCCCTCTCTGCTGTGCTGTGGATCCTGCTACTGTGCCTGGTTCCCTCTCTGCCGTGCTGTGGATCCAACTGCTGTACTCTGGTCTCCAAGTACACTCTCTGCCGTGTTTCTGGTCCTGCTTGCCAGCTCCTGCACACATCTACACCTCTGCTCCAGTTCAGTCCTGCATCTCTGGCTCCACCTGCCATTATTCATCTTTCTTACAATATACTCTCTATTTTAGCTCTGTGTGTGCGTGTTCTGTCCAGGTTCATCCAAGAACAAATCATGACAATATGCAAGAAGCTTTACTAGATTTTATGATGGGACTATTTCATGACACTGAAATGGGAAGTTAAAAAGGAGAAAAACAGATGAGACAAAATGCCAAAAGAAAGAAATGGTGAAAGAAAATGAGGAAAGGGAGAGAGCAATATTATTTCCTCTGAGTATACTTCTACAACTGCAAAGAGAGATATAAAAAGAAAAGCGAAACTAACCTGTGATGGCAGCATGTGCAGCCACACAGTGAATTGTCTGGTAACTCTTTTTGTTTATTTAAATCTTTTACATTTCACTGTACTGTATTTAACTATTTTACTTAGGGGATTTGGCATGGGTTAATTATTTGGGTGCACACATTTAATTGACTCGTTTTGTCATTTCTTGCTTGTTTGGTTAACTTTAAATTAATACACTTTTCATCTGAGTTGCCATTCCTAGGCTGCCATGTGGCTGTGGCCAGGCCAGTAAAGGAAAGGAGTCCCCGGCTGCAAAAGGATCTCCTCAATGGCACTGAGGCCTAGTTGGACTCTTCCAATTGGTTTTAGAAGATGTGCAGGAAGGATTTTGGGTTATCTATTTAGTTTTGTTGTTATGTATTTATATTTGGAAAGTTTAATTATTTAAGTCCTTTTCCTCATATTTTGCTGATTTGGTATGGTACTGATTGTCATGGTTCTTAGGTGTTTGGTGGTAAATAAATTTGTTACTATTTTTTCCTCAAAGACTTTATATGCTTCTCTGATTTTGCGACTCGGTCCCTCACACTACCGATGAAGCATTTTTAGGTACAAACAACCAATGCATTGATACCATCACTGAAGAATATAATGTATGACTTAGTACGAAATGTATAAAGTGACAGCTAAAGATAATAATAGGGGTCTTCTGTATAGAAGTGAAACTTTAAGTTCCTGAATCCAAGCACCTGTAGGTGTTTGTGAGAGTGCACTTCTGTATGTAAGGTTTTCTCCATGCTAGAGGTTGTGAGGAGCAAAAGACCCCCCCCCCCCCCAGAACCCCAGATGCCCGAAGGGACCCCCGAGTAAAGGTGTGCAAGTGGGACCAACACATGGAAAGCTGCCTCACCCATCCGAGCAAAGAGCAGAGATCGGCCACAAGAAATCAGGGGTCCCTGACAGAGTCTCTGTCAGGGGACCCTGACAAAGTCATGGGAGGCCGGGCCCCACGAAGCAGCCACCAGGAATGAGCCTTGTCCTCCCAAGCACCCAGACACCAAGGACCTCCAATGCACCACCAAGACACCATCCAATGGAGGAGAGCAGGACGGGGGTATGGGCTCCACCTTTAGTGGAGACCTTAGATGTCCCAGGAGAGGTGGCAGTTCAAACCCAACCTTACAAATAGACAAACAGAAAATCACATTGCAAAAGAGGCAGCCCCAGTCGATCCCCGAGACCCAACGTCCACCCCAGCCAAAACCCGACCAGGTGGCCCGCTCCTCCTCCAGGCCTTGGACTCCGGGTGGCAATTGGAGAACAGGGGTCTGAGAAAGACCCCGAGCCTGCCTCCATCTGCTCAAATGTTGTGTTTTTGCATGTTGTTCTCAAGTGCATTTAAAACTGAAAGGGCCAAGAGGGGGGTACCTGGCACAGTCCACGCCCCAGCGCACCCCTTGCACCCTACCCAAAACCCTCAATGTCTAAATGCTAATGGAGGCAGAAGAAGCCACCAGGGGTGAGGCCTACACAATAACCTCCCAGATGTCTTACCCCCCCCCCACCCCAACTGATGCCTTACATATATGTGTGTTGTGACAGTGTTATGATAAGATTAGATAAGATAGGCTTTATTGATCTCACGTTGGAGAAATTCACGAAATGAATGAAAGTGTCTAAGATGTATTATAAAATAGGGGTCCAGGACGTCACCAGACAGCAGGGCTGGAAAATCCTGCCACCCAAGGTCCTACATGTGTGGTAGCGTGATGGAGAAGGCAGAGGGAGGTGTTCGGGGATGGGAAGGAAAGGACTGGGGAGCAACATGCCCTCCCAGTAAGTGTGGAGTCCAGTCTGCACCACTAGGAGAAAACACTTACAGCCATAACAGCCGCTATCCGTTGTGATGCATACTGGTTTGTCTTTATTCAGACCCCATGACTCCCCTAATTCTGCCAAGCCTTGTGCAATCATCTGTGCTGTATGGTTGTCCAGAAAGTAAGCTGTTTCTAGACATTTCTTTCTCAGGTTGCATTCTCTGTCTATGTAGTGAATTGAGAAGCTGAGGTAGGGCCCCGAAGTGCGACATGACCAGAGGTCCGACGTTGTAGTGGATCTCATTTTGCACTAATTCCCTACACTTATTGTACAAATTAGGTAGCGTTGTGTTAGATAAATACTTGTGGCTTTATAATAGCTTGTTTTGCCAGAAGTTCCCAAAGATTCTTCCGACGAAGTGGAGACACGCTTGGGCCGACACAGCTCGTGCTCCTTGCGGATGTGAGCGGTTTAAGTGATAAAATAAGTTGGTTGTGTTACCAGGCTTTGTTTTTACCGATTTCCAAAAGTCATTTACAAATGACTGTGGTTTGCTTTTTGTCTGACTTGCTATAACCTAAATATTGCCAAGCTGGCGAACTACTAAATCCCTTTTTTGAGATAATTTCCTCTTCCTCTGCCTCTCCTTGCTGTGATATCTTTATGTGCTCTGTGTTCTAGTTGGAGAGGGTGGCACTTTGTGATAGTGTGCCTGGGTCCGCAATTGTGATTGGTTGGGAGGAAGTAGTGACTGTAGCATCACGTCTATCGATCAATATATATTGTTATTGAATTATTGTTCAGCCCTACTGATACATCATTTAAGGTCGATCATCTGCCTACAGTGCCCTTTAGATTCTTAAGTTTCTTCTAGATTGTTCTAAACTTGCTCTCCGCCTGATCGTACGCTTTTTCCTCTGCTCCTCTGCTCCCTGCTTGTTTCGATTAACTTTTCATCTCCTAACCAAAACTACAGAAAGTATGATTTATTTATTTATTCCCGTGTGGACTATTTTAGTTTTCAGCAGATCCACACAAGTTGCCACACAAGTTTAAACCCAGAGCAGTTAGAAAGACCTCTCAGGAAAAACGCTGTTATAGAAAGAATTCAACATGAAGTGAGTATGGAGAAGAACTACTCTAATCCAACTAATCAGCACAGGAGTCCTCCCTTCACAACACAGGACTTTGACAAGCCTATACAGAAAATAGCTATTATGGAGCTGAAAATCCATATGGATATGGAAATGAAACAAACCTACCTCCCCCCCCCCCCCCCCCCCTTAACATTACACCCAGGAAGGTATGTCATAAATCTTCATTCTAAGCTACCAGAGAAAAAATAAAGCCACATACCTTAATATAGTGCAATGGATCTGTGAATGGGATTAAACATTTATATAACAAGAAGAGCATAGAGGTGTTGATCTATAAGTCTTTAAACTATGGCCTGGTGTCTAATGTATGAGACATGCTTCCAAGGATCATGAAAGAGCACCTGACTATGGAAAAACTGAAGCATAGGGTGACGTTGTCAGGATAAGAAAATCAGAAGTATTAAAGGAGGATTACATTTGTGTGATAAATTCAGTTGAGGATCTAGATATCAAAATGTTTCCTCATGTGCCTATTAATTGTGGAGATGAAATATTGATTTTGAGATCAATAGTTCTGATGCTTAGCAAATGGCTAAAAAAATATGCGAACAAACAGCTGCAACCTTCATAGACAACTTTAACCTATTTTGGGAGAGAAGACATATGCTCAATAGAGACTGTTTCTCTCTAAATGGGTCAGGTGTGAAGCACCTCATTTCCAACATCTTCTATTCAGTGAAGCATGCACCATCAGCTTTGTCCCAAAACAAAGTACAGCGAGTACAAAATCAAATCATAAGCCCAGCACAGCCCAAACAATCCAAGATAAAGATAGCCAGAAAGATCATACAGAAAGAGACTACATCAGAACTACAGGAGGATTCACTCCAGATTTCAACAGGACAAAAAGTGGACTCCCCTTTAACTCCCAGAGAGAACCCAAAACCACCAGACACTGGTCCAGACTGCATCCACCTCCCATTTTTTTCCACTCAGCCCTGATGTCCCCTTTCTGGATTTGACCAACAAATCCGCCAGTAGTGAGCCGGCACACACCCAAGCACCTAGACCCGGACACTGAGGACCACCAATGCACCAGCCAACGGAGGGGAGCAGGATGGGTTCCATACTTAGTGGAGACCTGAGAAGTCCCAAGATGGGGACTGCTCTTCCTGAATCTGAGATTTCCAGAACCCCGGAATAGAGTTTACCAGGGAGGCTTAAGAGGGTGATTCCTCTATAGTTGGAACACTGCCTTCGGCCCCCTTTTTAAATAGGTGGACCACCACCCCAGTCTACCAATCCAGGGGAACTGCACCCGATGTCAATGCAATACCATGCACCAGTGATGGGAGAACCCGACCCGAAGTCCCTGGGCTCTGCTTCCTCAATGCAAGATGTGTTGGTGGCCTCTCCGAACTATTCCCATGCCTGAGTTTTTGCATCAGCAACCAGCTGAGCCGTCTGCCACTTTGACTGCCACTACATATCAGCTGCTTCCAGAGTCCCACATTCCAGTAAATCCTGATAGGATTCTTTTTCAGCTTAACAGCTTCCCTCACCTCAAACGTGCTGCTGGACAGCTCGTTCGAGGGTTGTCACAGTGACATGCACCGACAACCTTGTGGCCACAGCTCCGACTCTCCGCTTCGACATTAGAGGCACAGAACATGGTCCACTCAGACTCAATGTCCCCCGTGTTCAAAGCCCCCAGCAGTACAAGGGAGTCCCTAGGAGGGGCACTCTTCAGTTGCCTCTCAAAGGAATCCAAAAAGGGTGGGTAAACTTAACTGCTGTTTGGCACATAAGCACAAACAGCGGTCAAAACTCGTCCCCCCACTCATATGCGGAGGGCGGCCACCCTCTCATTAACTGGGGTAACCTCCAACATTCAGCAACCAGGATGAGGGGTAACAAGTATGGCCACTCCCGCTCGGTGCCTCTCATCAGGGGCAACTCCAGAGTGCAAGAATGTCGAACCCCTCTCAAGAAGACTGGTTCCAGAGCCAGAGCCATGCATCAAGGTGAGTCCAACTATCTCTAGCTGGAACTTCTTAACCTCACGCACAAGCTTAGGTTCCTTTCCCACCAGAGAGGTGACATTCCATGTCCCAAGAGCCAGCTTCTTCAGCCGAGGATCAGAACACCAAGGTCACCGCCCTCAACTGACACCTATCACATAACGCACATGACCCCTTTGGCCCCTCCGACAGGTGGTGAACTCATTGTAAGGAGGACCCATGTTTCCCCTTCAGGCTGTGCCCGACCCGGCTCCATGGGTAAAAGCCCGACCACCAGGCGCTCTCCAGCGTGCCCCACCTGCGCTCGCCAGCATGCCCCACTTCCAGGCCTGGCTCCAGAGTGGAACCCCGGTGACCCGCGTCCGGACGAAGGGAGAATTGCGTCAATTTATTTCAATCATCATAAGCTGTCTTTGGGCTGCTGTTTGTCTGGTCCCTCACCTAGGACCTGTTTGCCTTGTGTGACCCTAGTTGGGGCATAAAGCCCCTGACAGCTCCTAGGGTCAATGGGACACTCAAACCCCTCCACCATGATTAGGTGGCAGCCCACAGAAGGGTGTTTACACAAGTAAAATACTCAATAGTTGTTGTGAAGAGACAAAGACCCACCCCCTAGAATGCTGAGGCAGATGCCTGAAGGAACACCCTGAGCAAAGGTACTAAATAGGGACTGACACAGCTGTCCCCCCATGCCAGGAAAGAGTGGAGAGGAGCCCCAGGAAACTTCCCAACAACTTGTCCTCCAAACTCCAGATTGCAATTGTGGTGTGAGAAAGACGGCGAGGGGTTAAGAAATTCATTGCATAGTTTTCTGATTACAAGATCAGCATTATTTCGTATTATATTCATGAGCCCTCTTTCTGAAATAGCAGACACGTACTGTAAGGATACTGGAAATAAAAAGTTACAACACAACTTACACTTGAACTTGGTCTCTAAGAAGCATTTCCTTATCTTCCGATTCAAAATCCAAGCTTGCTGTCTGAAGAAATTGAAGCTTCTTTAACTTCTCTGTCACTGGTCCATCTCCTGGGAAGGTTCACCACTGTTCCATGTTGTCACCATTTGTGCATAGTGAATGTAAAAGTGGTTTGCTGGAGTCCCAGATCTGTAGAAATGGCTTTGAAACCCTCTGGCTATACCCGGGGCCTGTGGTGTACTGGAAGACCTTGGAGGGATGGGGGTTTGTGTGTGCCCAGCCTGGGTGTCTGTTGTCGTATGTGGTGTTGGAGTTGTTTGAATGTTAATGTTGGGGTGGGTTTAATAAAATATTTCTTCGTGGCTTTTGGGGGGTTTCTTAGGGCTCATCTCTGCTCTTCCTTTAGATGGGGGAGGTAGCTTTCCCTGTGTTGGCCCCTCTTGGGCACCTTTGCTCGGGGGTCCCTTTGGGCATCTGGGGTTTTGGTTCACTTGGAGTCTGCGTTGGAGTGCTCTGGGGTGTGGGTCTTTGGCTCTTCACAACCACTATTAAAAAAATGTTTATGGAAAAACCTTACATACACAAGTGCACTCTCACAAACACCTACAGGTGCTTGGATTCAAGTACTTACACATTTACTTCTATACAGAAAACCCATATTATTATCTTTAGCTGTCACTTTATACATTTTGGATTATATCATATTGTAAATTCTCCTGGATGGTATCAAGGCATTGGTTGTTTGTACCTGTAATACCTTATCGGCTGGTTTTATTGTTCTTTTTATATCTCTCTTTACAGGTGTAGAAGCAGACTCAGTTGATGTTATATTGCTCTCTTTCTTTCTTCTCCACTTTGTCTTTCACCTTTTCTCCCTTTTAGCTTTTTGCCCTGTGGTGGACATCAATAATTATTAATTAAATGAGCACACAACTCATGAAAAGAAAAGATGCATCTTTGTCTTTGTAAGTTATTTAATTCAAAGGCGAGAAGCATTTTAATGTCTCTGTCCCCCAACGCAGTCAGGAAACAGAGCAAGAGGAAAAGGGCACACTAAACCTTTTTACATTCTGGGTTAACATAGAAAGTGGGAGTAATCTTCAGAGGAGTGCAGCCACTGGTACGATCCAGTTCCTATCTAACTCAACTCCTCGCTGTGACCTTGGATGTGGAAACACAATAGTAAATCTGTAATCATGTGAGCTTCTTTGACACTGTAAGGTTATGCAGGTACATCCAGACAAGATATGATCAGAGTTACATACATAGGACTTTCCACTACAGGCTCATCTCTTTTTCTGCTTTATTTCCTCTCTTACCTTCCTGTTTCATTTTCCATTTAACATGAAATAGTCCCAGAATAAATAATAAAGCTTCTTGCATATATAAATTAATGGGAACACTATGGCGAAAGCAGTAAGGCTCCACTTGTGAAAGTAAAATCTGTTTTACTCTTTTTGGGATTAAGATAACAATAATTATTGCCAAATATCCAGACTGGTCACAAAAAAGTAACCCTTTGCCAACTGATAGATCTCAAGGACTTTCTTTCCCATTTATTCCTGAATTTCTTTGGATTATGTCTGCATGATGTCTAGCTTTTTGGTGTACTCCACTTTGTCAGACAGGCATATTTAAGTGATTTCTTGATTGAGAACAGAGCAAGGTCAGGCTAGAAAAGGTGAACTCAGGTCAGAGTTATGTTTAAACGGAGGCATCAATCACTTTGTCACACAGGATTTTTTCCTCCCCTTAGTAAATATCTTCATTAAAAACTGAATTTTGTGTTTATTTGTCATGTCTTTGAATAATATTTCAATTTGTTTGATCTTCTGAAACCTTCAGTGTGACAAACAAGCAAAAAACAAGAAATCAAAAAGGGGCAAACACTTTTTCACACTGCTGTAACTTATGAATGTTACCTTTTTGGATTGCTATAATTTATTTATTTTTAATACTGCATCTTTAAACAACCATTTGTGTTTTGAGTCTGAACAGAACATGTAGAGAAGGAGGCTTACTTTTGAACTTACTGTGTAGGGAGGAGGGGGTCTAGGCATCACACCTGCTGAAAACGCTTGCCTCTTTATACAGTGAGACATGATATAAGACAGCAGTCTGAAGTTAGCGGACTCAAGTTCAGATGCGTGAATCCTTCATCCAAGCTATGAAGAAGCCTGTAAACCCCCCCCCCCCCCCCCCCCTACAGCTGCCAGCAGTTTTTTTTTTAAATGGTCACTGCAAATGCGTGGACCCTCTTTGTTTTGCCAAGTAAAACTTGACAAATACCCAAAGTTTAGAGATGGGAGGCCCCTTGGAGAAATTTACAAACAAATATGATTTTTCTCTGTTTTTGCTACTATTTGTTTAGTAATTTTAATAATTTGAAGTATTCTGTTTGATCAGACTTGCAATGTTTGTGTTAACAAAAACATTTCTATAAGAGAAATATAAACTTACGTTTTTTATGAAGGATTTTGGGGATGGGTGCCCATTGTTGGTTTGAGCACCTGTCCCCAGAAATGTCTGTGCACGTGCCTGCTGACTGTTAAAATAGCTATTTCCTAATGTGGATTTTTCCCCACATAATAAATGTACTCAGTTATTAAATATTTTGTTTTATTTTCTCTGTCACACTAATAATTCTGTAGGAAAATATTCATGAGTTTCTCTATTTTTTCATACATTATAATGCATCACTGAAATGAAACAGACTGTGTTGAGACAACTATAATGATTATAATATTAGATCAAACACGCTGGAAGGACTATATTGGTTGGCTGGTCTGGCAAAGCCTTGGGGATCCCCCGGAGGAGCTAGAACAAGTGGCTAGGGAGAGGGAAGTGTGGGCCTCCCTACTAAGGCTGCTACACGACCTGACCCCGGATAAGCGGAAGAAGATGGATGGATGGATGTATGGATGGATGGATGGACATACATTCCAATGAAATTCATACTCTGTATTTAACCCATCCCTCAGGGAGCAGTTGGCTGCCACTTTGTGCTGCCCACAGAGCATTCTGGGGCTAAGGGACTTGCTCATGGACCCAGAGTGGCAGTTTATGTGTCCCTAACCACTAGACCACCACTCACCTGCATTGATGCTCTTATGTCGATAAGATGTTAAACCTACTGAGCATAAATACAAGTGGTAATGGTGGTCAAAATGTCTCTTTAACCAATGACAGCACAGTGCTAAAATGGGGAAATTGCCCACTTCCCATCCAGAAGTTTGCAAGAAATAATATAAATATTATTTTGAAACTTATGAAGGATACAACCTTGACAAGTGTTAATGGAAAAATACGGATTTAAGTTTAGTTATTATAGCAGTGAGCAAGCAAGTCCTCCTTAAGCCCATTCTTAGTCTAATCAAAACAGGTTTAATTAATTCAATGCAGCAAAGTTTACCTTGTGGTTCAGTGAATGTCTTGTAAAACAATCTATTTTCAGAACATTATCACCTCTCACTGAGCAATATCAAGCAAATGTTTCAGAACTGAGATTCTTCTGGGGATGTGGTTTTTACTAAGACCTGTAAATTAAAAGACTAGCTTTTTAACTTTGTTTCCTTCTTTGATGTGATAGGTTGGCATTATGCTTCATTATGCTTCGTTGTCAACCATGCTGTGGCTGGCATTTACTGCTAGAAACCTTTATAAAGATGTGTGCAAAGATCCAATTCGAGCCCAGGACAGGAGCGGTCCAGCCCAGAAACATTCCAAACCAACCATCCTGAGGTATAGTTTTACAGTATTTGTAAGAACTAAATGACTGAAAGTGATTGAAAGAGTTTGAAATAATGTAAACTATTTTCTTTGGGTCTCTGGATCTTTCACCAGATTCAGAGATAACTTGTGTTGAGTCAACTTCTTATATTTTGATATATATTTCAAGTGATCCTCCAGCCAAGCCTTTGTGTCGCTACACAACTAAACAACAGACTAATCTCGCTGCTATATGTAAATGTGAGGGGACCTAAAGGCCGATTTAGTAATGCCTGTTTTTGTGATAAATCAACCTTTTTGCTTACAGGATCAAAGTCATTCAGTTTACTCAGCTTAGCAAAACTTTTACTGTGGTGCAATTTTAAATGTTACTAAAAATAAAATTTCTTAATACTTTGTTGGTAGTCAGCACAGCTATTGTGTAGCTGGTGTGTATTATACATAATTATGCATTAAAATTTTTTTTTTATAAATTTTTTGTTAAACAATTTTTTTAAAGAACTTTGGTCACCATTATTGTGAACGTTGACAGGGCTATACAAGTTAATGATTGAGAATAATTCATTGAGTTTTATACACACCAGATTTTCCCTAAATTTAAACCAATAGAAATTTTCTTCTGGTAGAACCTTAAGAGGGAGTCTTAAACATTATGTCTCTTCTTGCATCACATTTTGCTGTGTAAATTATTATTATTATTTTTTCACAAAAACATAAGCAAAATAATGTGTGTGTGTGTGTGTGTGTGTGTGTGTGTGTGTGTGTGTGTGTGTGTGTGTGTGTGTGTGTGTGTGTGTGTGTATAAACAGATGTCAAAATTATTTTAAATATTTATTTAGTAACCTTTTACTCTTTTCTGCAGATATTATCTCTTGAGTGATGGCGTACCTCTCATAATTGTCAGTGTTATGGCTATGTTTAGTATGGATAACTACGGCAGCAGGGACGGGGCTTTGTAGTAAGTATGGATTTAGTGTACATTACATTGATAACTTTATGTTTGTCTGGTAAAAGAGTCTTACTTCCCCATCTATCATTTGCAGTTGCTGGATGGCATGGGAACCTAGCCTGGGAGGTTTTTATGCCCCAGTGGGTCTTTTGGTCTTAGTCATGTCTATATACTTTTTGAAAGCCTACATTCAGTTGAAGCGCCACCCAGAGAGGAAATATGAATTGCACCGTCTGAGTGAGGATCAGCAGATGCTGTCATCCTGTGAGTCAAACCATCATTCTCAAAGTGACAGTGGTGGAGCTTCAGGGTCTTCTGGAGACCTGTTGCCTTTTTCTACTGGTGTATCTGAACTGGCTAATGAACATTCTTTTAAATCCCAGCTCCGGGCCACCATTTTCACACTGTTTCTGCTCCTAGCAAGCTGGGCTTTAGGAGCATTGGCTGTATCACAGGGATATTTTCTTGATATGATATTCAGCTGCCTATATGGGGCATTTTGTGTCACTCTGGGCCTCTTCCTTCTCATCCAACACTGTGCCAAACGGGATGATGTATGGAATCGTTGGTGGGTTTGTTGCCATTCCAAGTCAAACACAGAGGATGGGAATACTAATGGCCAATGTCAGAGGCAGAAGCCACACTGCCATTTTAGCTTTCCATGTTCAGGCAAGCACCCACTGCTTTCTTCACATGTTTTGCAGACTTCTTTTGACAAAATGACACCACCTCCTAATAGTCCAACTCCAAGTAACACAGGCCCATGTTGTGTGGCTGTAATGAGTCCAACATCCCCCGTTCCATCTCTCATTGAGCCAGTGCCCTCACCACGTCCACATTCACTTCCTGATGAGCTCCCTCGTCCAACTCTTCCACTGCAGAGATGCCTTACTGAAAGAGCAAAGTCCCACTCCTTTAACCGTCCACGTCCTTGTCTACAAGACTACCGCTCACATATGACTTCCCTGAGTATGGATGGAGGCGTGCACCACTCGCAAAGGGACAGTGCTCTGCCAGCACATCATCTTGAAGGAATACTGTTGATTTCCAACAGCCCACTCCCTGGACTTCAACTTCCTTGTTCTAGCCCCCACTTGGATAAGCAGATGGCTTCCTGCCACACTTTACAACGCCAAAACTCCTGCCAGAGTGTACAAGACTCAGTGACATCTTGTTATGGCCATGTCCGAAACATGCATGACAGTATGACTTCCTGTCACAGCCTCCTCCTGCCTTCTCAAGGGGTCCATTCCTCCCAGTGGCACATGTATGGTTCAGTCAATCCATCTTCTACTGCAGCCTGTTGTGAAAACCCTGATCCATGTACAATGCAATATAATCAAGACCCCAAACCATTCAGCTGCACATTAAAGACAGAAGGTGAAGAGAAGGAGATCCATTCTCTGGACGTGGAGCAGAGAGGCTTCCCAAGAAATACCCTACCTCGGCAGCATTCTACTGTAAGCCGCAGAGGAGTCATTGGTCGAAACAGAAGTCTGCAAGAAGATGGTCTTTTTGGTTCAGATGATACAGGAAATATACGGACTGGACCTTGGAAGAATGAAACTACAGTTTAGCTGTGATGCCATTTTAGCAATCTTCCACCCACTTTACAGATGACCTGTATAAGTTTGGGTCTTCATGCTAACAGCTGTACCCTAAAACAACCTCAAAGAGTCTCCACATCACTTAGGATCCACATAGCTTAGGATAAAAATAACTTGTCAAATGTGTGTTTTTCTCAGTTATATTTTGTCAAGAAACAAGCTCATCCTTAGTGGAATACACTTTATGCTTTAAAGCTGCACGCTATATCGCATGAAATCTCAGGGTCATATTGGCTCATCAGTTAGCAATGTAAAATAAAAGGATACTCAGTTTTAATCATATAGGTTCATCTTTGTTTGTGTCAGTTATTTTAGTTTACTCTAATAAGAAAAAAAACATTGCATCAGAGCAAAGACCCATTACAAAACTTACCTTGACTCAACTGCCTTTGAATTTCGACAAAAGAATAGACATAAGGGTCTTGAGCTGTATACCATAAGTTCATGTGCATAAAAAAGCTTTCAATAACTTTGTTTAGATCCAACACCTTGTCAGCTGGGAAAGGATCCTCCTTAACCTGTTAAGGGTTCGCAATCTCTTGTCTATGTATGGGTGCCGTTAAAAAGAAATTTTTTATATTTTCACCTCCTGTCAATTGGCAACATTTACTAAATAAGAGGTACTCCAATATATCTTAAAGAAATCCGTACTTTTCAGATAATTTTAAAAATGATCAGTTATTTATTTCCGACCGCTTGGGATAGGCAAACACCAACACCCCATGACCCTGTACAGCTAAGCAGGTATAAAGGATAGATATTGATTTCCTCTGCAAAGTAATATATAAAAGGGCAAAACTGAAAACAAGAAAACATTATTTTTTTAATCTGTTGAAGAGATGGTTAAATAGGATTTAAAAAGTTTTATTCAAACATATTACGTTGCTGAAGGTGGTGATTTCAGATTTTTTTTAAATTTGGAATTGTCTGGATCCAGCATTTGTGAAGCTTTGCACCATTTAAATTGTGAGATTTACACATTTTAAGTCTATATTTGTTATTTCTTTTTTCTAACACAGTCTTTTAAAAATGTGTGATCACTCATAAACCGCTCTGAAATGTTTTAAAGCACGTGCGTATGTTCAATATGTGAACAGTGCATGATTAAGTAGACACAATTGTGGTGTGTGTTTGTGTAATATTTGCTTATTACTCTGGATCCACCCTAACAGAAGTATATACATTTTGTATGAAGTTGTACTTATACAAGCCTATGAATATTTTTCTTAAGTGACACCTTATGCTTCCAAACAAGGTCAAACTGAATTTTGACTGTTATTGCACTACTGTGCATTATAGGACCCCTTGTGTGGTGAGATGTTTAAAAAGTGCAATATGCTATCAAGCACAAGGTTTTTATAGTGCCAAATTGATGTGCTACAGCTACAGTAAACACATTATCAATGAGAGATTTCAAGTTTGTAGCATAATACAAACTTTTACTCAGGTTTTAGAATATCATCAGCAACATTTTAAAGAGCTCTGAAAATGCATGATTAGCACAGCTATGCATCATTAAGTCAAATGTGTTTTTGTAAATCTGTCTCATCTTCATATAACCAACTACAAATTCTGGTCTTCAGTCCAGCAATGTTCTCATGCAATTAAATCTAGGTGGTGTTAAAATATCCAATTAAGATCAACACTTGAATTTTGAATTTCCTTATCTTTTGTATCCAGAGTAACAGAAAATAAATCTAGTGACTGTCTGAACTTGGTATAATTTAAGGCGTTAAAATCAGGGGCGGTTCTAGACAGGGGCCAACGGGGCCCCTGTTCTAAAGACATGATATTAAATAAAGTTCTGACGATGATGTATGCTGACAAAGATACCGTAACTGACTGGTCATTGGACCAATTGTATTTTTACCTTTACAGTTTTACTCTAACAATAATTTTAAAATGAAGCTGTTTCATGTTTAGCTCCAGCCATATTGAGATAGGATCAGGGGTCAAAAACCTGCAATTCAAGAGCCACAATTGGCTCACTTAATATTTTAAACGATAAAATATTGACATGTTTATTTTTTTCCCAATCTTTTGTTCTGTGCCCCCATGAAAAAACATTGGCCCCACTGACTAAAATGTCTGTTGAAGTGAATTTGATGAAAACATCTTAAAATCAGTCTTTTCCTTGGAGTTCACTGCCCTACATGTTTTCTACGCTTGCCTGTTTTAACCCATTCAATGTGACAGATATTTAAAAACTTCAACAGGTCTGTAATGTTCTGTGGCTCTTTGGATAAAAAGTAAAAGTACATAATTGTTAATCTGATGCAGAACACCGTTAAATATTTTAGGTTAAACATTTTCACATGTTTGTTTGCATAACCCTGTATGATGTCAGCATTGTTGTAGTCATCAAATAACAGCATGGTTGACTTGATGTTGATGACTCTTGACATGTAATGTATTGTATACCCATGTTTCAACAGCTCAGTCTTCCTTGACAATGGCCAGGAATCATCTTACAGGTTCTGTCTGATTATGAGGTCATTTTTTCATTTTTGGCTTTGCTTTTGTTTCTTATCCGTGTTGTAATGTTTTGTAACAGAAGAAGTCAGATGTACACCCTTACAAATAAAGGGAATACCTTTTTGAGCACTGTTGTCTGCACTAAAAATAAAGATTTACTGTGACAAACTACACAAAGTGTTGAATCTGCTTTTGCGCACGTTTTTTTTTTTTTTTTTTCAATTCTTTCCAGAACATACTATAACTAAGAAATATATTTCAGAACAAAAGTATGTTAAAGAAATTAATTTTAAACCATGGAGCGATTCCCACTTTGAGTTTAATCTGCAGTTTCCCCAACTTGAAAAGGTGTCTTGTTTCAGAAGACTTTCAAGTTTATATTTCCCATGATCGACCCAGAAGCAGCAAACACAGAGACAACAGTTGTAGTGAAAAAAAGGTTTATTGGAGGTTTGGATGATGGGAGTGATGGAGAAGAGAGGTCTGGTCACAGACTGTAGGGAAGTGAAAGATATAGGTGAGTACCGACAACAAGGAGGGAGGCAAAAGATGGTGAGGCAGAAGCTGACTTGCGGGAAGGATGAAGAGTGGACAGCTGGAGGTGATGAGATAGGTAGCTGGTGCTACTAGTGGTTTGAATGGAGGTGTGGTCTGGAGCTGGATGGATCCTCAATGTTAGAGGGTGGACAGGCCCACTGGTGGCTGAAGCCAAGGACGCCAGTGGGACCGTTGGCTTATCAGTCGACTGGAGCACCAGTAAGGCTCCTGGAACACATAACAGACCCATAGAGTGAACAATCTTCTGATAGAGTCACAGGGAAGCCAGACCTAATTGATTATGTACCTGAGAGAAGAACAAGAAGCATTAGCTAAGAAGAACAAGGAACCATGGAGTGACTTGGAGCTAAGGTCTGGTCAGGCACCGCTCTAGGTGAGTTAATGCTCTGACACCCTCCATCCAACTCCTCCTAATTGACGTGGATGGAAAACCCCTGCTGTTGGCATCCATCTGTTGCATCCTGCTAGAGAAGTAAGAACAACACTACACCTCTATAGCACAGAACCGCATACCCTGGGTGCGATTTGCTGAGGGGGGATGGGGGGGATTTACCCCCCCTATGTTTGTGACGTCCCCACCCCCCCTCTGGTCATTCATGTTTTATCCCTGGGGGGGATACATCCCCCCCCCCCTGGTCTGAATAAGTAATATTATGGATTTTTAAAAATGTATATAAATTAGGGCTGTCCGTTTTAACTCGTTATTAATGCGTTAGACCGCAACACCGACATTTTTTTATCGCCGTTAATTGCGCGTCAAAACACACACACCGTTCCCTAATGTTTTTTCCCCGCCGCGCTCTCCGCATTGTCTTTCTTTTATCCTTGCAGCTTTCCGTAGTTTCAAGAGCGCTAGAGACTGTAGCAAAATAGACCCACGCTCACTGTTGCACATGCGTTCATGCGTTTTTTTCTAAAGGCGATTGTAAATTTTATAAGTAACGGGATGCAATTTTTTTGGGCACGTTTCTGAAAGTGAAATCGCTTATTTGGGCTCTAAAATAAGTGACGAAACAGCGGTTATCAAGAGACCTGCCTGCACTAGACACTTTGTATCCAGCTGAAATATCCCTCCGCCATAGAAGCAGACGGTAGTAAAGGCAGACAGAGCAACCCTGCACGTATATTCTGCAGTTTACGGTGCAATAACTGGTGATAACTGCTGAAAGTAGATTACTTCGTGCAGATCACCATTTTGAGCAGACATTAGTTCTTAAAGGCATACTATGCAACATTTTTCAGTTAATTAATGTGTTCCATACCGTTTTGGATAATTAAATGAGTCATTTCAGGTCGAACAAAGGATTTCTCGGCCGCCCTGGTGGTCTTGGAGGAAATACCGTACTTGCAATTGCAAGAGCCCTTTTACTTTCGCCCTCTGGGGGAGCCTCGCTGGAAAATCAACCCCGGTTGCATAGTATACCTTTAAGATGTTTTTAACGTTTCCAAACAAAGGACCTGGAGTTACTAAACAGTTGCTAAACAGTCTCATTCCGGGTACTAAGCTCCTGCCCAGCAAAGTGTAAAACTGGAATGACCTGGAAATTTAAAACCTTTTTCCAGGCTTAAACTGTATTAATATGGATATAAACAGCAAGCAAAAATATTGTTGTTGGTGTGAAAGCTCAGAGAGAGTGAAAAAAGGAACAATAAAACTTATGACTTTATTGAAATGCAAAATGTTTATTAATCTATATGTATATGCCTAATACCATTCCTATCTTTGTTTAAGAGGCAAAAAAATATATCGGCATGGTATTTATTTACAAATTTATTTACACAGTGTGTAAACATCAGGGTGTCATGATTAGTCATTTAGCCATCATAGTCCAGAGTTTAACATTTGGCACTAGGATGTCTTCATTCCAATTCTCAAAAGTGCTTGAAAAATAACAAAATAAAAATATTTTTTGTACAAGCATGTATTTTATTAATGTCATTTATTGCAAAATTGTATATTAAAATGCCCAAACAGGCTATTACACTTTCAGAAATAAAAGGATAAAACGTGAAATTAATTTGCAATTAATCTCGAGTTAACTATCGACATTATGTGATTAATCGATTCAAATTAAAAATTTTAATCGTTTGACAGCCCTAATATAAATACATGTCTTGTGTCCTTCACATTTGTTAATTCAATTTTTTGTTGTCTGTGTCAGGATGCAGCTTGTAGGCTGCATGCTGAGCCTCCCTTCCTCTCTCTCCTCCCTGCGCAGCCTGATTGGTTCCACCTGTCAGGCTGCAATTATCTCTGATCTGTTGCCACCTGTGTTCACTTCTTTATATACTCACCTCCTTCTGTTCTCGTCGCTGGTCCGTAGTGTTCACTCCTGCTCAGTTTCTGCCAGAACCCTGTGTCAGCTCAGTTTTTTGTTCCAGTCAGCCAGAAGACCTTACTTCAGCTTTGTTTTTGTTCCAGTCAGCCAGAAGACTTTATTTCAGCTTTGTTTTTGTTCAGTCAGCCAGGAGACTTTGTTTCAGCTTCATTTTTGTTCAGTCACTGCCAGAGACTCTGCTTCAGCCCTGTTCCAGCCCAGCCTCAAATCCTGGTGAGCTGTCCTGGTCTCAAGTTCTCAACTCCTGTTCACGACTCCTGGGTTCCGCCCTGGTCTCAAGTCCTCGGCTCTGATGTTCCGTTCTGGTCTCAAGTCCTCGGCTCTGATGTTCCGTCCTGGTCTCAAGTCCTCGGCTCCAGAGTTCCTCCCGGTCAGTCTCTCATGTTATGCCATGACAGTGATCTCAGATTGAATCCTGAACAGTGGATGATTCAACAAAGAAAGTCCACTCCTGCTGCAAAGGATAAGGGGGGGCCAGGAGAAGCCTTCCTCTCCCCCTCTCTCGCTCGTCCCTTCTTCTCAGCAGGAGGTCAAGTGTGACCACCTCCTTACAGATAAAAGACACAGCACACCTCTGCCCGCTCCTCTCTTCTCTTAGATCTCTTCTCCTGACTCCAAGCTGCTGAGACACAGAGATGACCAGCTCTCAAGGAGAGGGGGGAGCCATGTGACTGAAGGCCTCCCGGAACCATCGATGGGGCCTGGAAGAGGCCGCGAGCAGAAGGGAATGAGCCTTTCTGAAACTCAGTTCCTCCCTGGCATATGGAGAAACTGCCAGCCAATTCAAAGATAAGTCTCTCACTTCTGCTTAAAACAGACGCCGAAGTGAAGGAATCCGTCTATGCCAGCTTTGTTCTGCTTTCTCAGCACACCACAGACGGAGCTGGTTCCAGGCAACGCAGAGCTGAAAAGCCGGCACAGAAGCAACGTCCCCATGCCGAGGAGAGATCTGCTTAAATTGTGACTGCAACCGGGGTCAGAGTCTGCCTGGAGGACCAGGCCTCCGACCCAACCACGCCGTTAGCCACATGCTCCTGTAAGGCTACCGCTAGCCTTACAAGAGCCAAGCGCTAGCCCACTAGCGCTAACCAACAACTTCCTCCTTCAACGCCCCTTCCGTGAATGGCCAAACAGACCACTGCCCAAACCTGTCCTTTTCAGTTCTGTTCAGAGGGTGAAGTTAAAAAAGTTTATTGGGAAATGTTTGTAAACCGTGGGGTTTAGAACAAAGGGCTAACCGGTAGGTTGCGCTAGCTAACAGGATATTAGCCTTGCTAACATCCAGTTTCGGACCCCTAAAAAGGAGTCCGTTTTAAAGCGTAAAGCGTAACTACTCTGCTCTGCCATCCTCCGATGGTGTTATGAGCCTTATTCCCGCATCAATATGGTATATTAATGCCGGTTTTCAAGGCAATTTCGGCAACTTTATGTTGTAACCTCTTAGCCACCGAGTTGCCACAGCGACCCCATGTGCCCGGAGGGAGAATCGCATTAACAAACTCGGTCGTAAGAGTTTAAATTATTTTACAGGACAAAACGGTCCTCAGAATATTATTTCAACAAATAATGTTTTGCTTGACTTGGGTCCTGGGACCGTAGAAATAATGCCACATTAGTTACCTCACTTGCTTATTGTGCAAAGTCAACTTTAACCAAATCTGGTAGTTTTACAATATACAATGACCATTCCAGTATCTGTGCCACCTTTTAGCTTCAGAGCCTTGGTGTCATCCTGGACAGCCCTCTGCATCCTCTCCTTCACTTTCCACATCATCACCTGGTTAACTTTCATCTCTGCAGCATCCAGTTCTTCCTTCACACTTTTGCCAAACTGGTCCACAGTCCACTTTACAGTTTCAGCTCCCTTTCCTCCCTGTCCTCCAGAAAACCTCCATAAACTACAACTAGTACAAAAGACAGCAGTTTGCATCATTACATCATCTACTTCACACCTGAACATTAACTCCACTGGCTCCCTGTCAAATTCAATATAAACCAATCTTATGATCATACAAGACCAACCACAACCTGGACAATGCGGAACACATAACCAACACTATGATGTCATGCATTTTAGTTTAACACAGATCGCACATTACAATAATCAGTCTTTGCTTTGCCCTTTATTGCTCAACAATTAATTGTCACAACTCATAAGTTTATAAGAAGGCATTATTTAACTTTTTTGAAGTTTAATAAAACTTAAATCTTAGCCCAGTGACTGGAGACCTGGAGACCAGGATGGACAGCCCAACCCACCCCCCCACCCCCCCGCCCACGACCCTGTGTGACATCGAGCTGCGTTTCCCCATCAGATACGGCTTGATGTCACACCTGTAGAGAAAAGCCGGTATAGAAAATCGATGAAGGATGGGATGTTAAATTGTTTTAAAGTTTAATAAAATTGCTCAAGGTTTATCAGAAAAAACATAACCGGTTTTTAAATATGAACATTTTTAATTAGCAAAATGTTATTAATGTATTTCGTAAAGTTAAATATTGTTGAAGGTAATCTTGGCTGCAGTACTGTCTTTCTGGCAGGTGTTTTGGGGTCGGAGTAAAATGAGTCCATAGAATCACAGACAGGAGGCTTTTTCAGCAGTTTCTAGTACGACTTGCTTCTACAGTGTAGCTTCACATCTCGCTCCACTCCTTGTAAAAATAAAAAAAAATAATTTCACAACAGCTCTCTGAGAATCTAAGAATCACCTCTGGCCTCACTCATTTAGAACCCTGCTCTCCAGTCCATGTTGTAGCTGCAGTTTATTTATTTTTTGATGTAGTTTCCTTAATAATCTGTACACATCAAAATCCTTGTCATTTTACTAAGAGTGTACTGGTGCACAGCGGCTCATCAGGTGGAGCTGCTGCTTATTGACTGATAGCCGCTCTGACTGCAGCTCTGCCTTCTTTGGTTCAGAAAAGCACAGGTGAAATTATTTATTTTTCTACTTTTTCCAAAACGGACCCAGTCAAATGCAGGACATTGTTTCATATTCCGACCCTTGTCCAAAAAAAGTGTGTCATGCTAAATTAGCCTGAGCTAGCGCTTTACTTTTCGAGTTTTAAATAAAACGTAACAGCAAATCATGAGGAGGTCCCTGGTCGGTCGCCACGTTTATCAGTGATAAGATTGGGTTTACCGGGCTGCTGTTACATGTCTATTGAAAACCCATCTTTCCCAGTTCCGGATTTGGCCGCAAGTGAAAAGACATTAATCGAGAGGTAGAACAGTTTAAATGCATATTTAATTCATAGAAATTTAATATGGAGACAGAGTATTACAATACCATACAAGATGATTTTTACCGCACGGTGGAGAAGTCTGTCTGACCTTAAAAAGTCTGAACACATCTTTTTAAGGGTGAAACCATCCCATGTTTTTTAGGAGGAGGTGAAAATCTGTTTGGAACAAAGCAACTCTCTTTCTGACCCACCCCCTCAGCAATAAAACTCCATGTTTATCTTACACTGGAGCAGGGAGAGACAGACACCACTCTGCTTGACTAAGATATTTTCATAACATCAGATAAGTTGCTGGAAGCCAGTGAATAAACGCTGACAGGCAGCAAGGCCACAGGCTCTGCCAGGTTTCATTGGTTGAGAGCAGCTTCAGTTATAAACCTTGACTAAAAAGTGTAGACGGAACAATTTGCGCTCATTTTCCAAATGACGGAAATCCGTCACAGCGACAGAGAACTTTAACCCCTGATATTACCAGCTTCATTTGAGGATTACTCCAAAACCGACTCATGACTAAATGCAGGGTTAACAAAATCTATCAAATCAGCAGCAATGTCCTTTTGCCATCACTATTAAGCTCCATTTTAACCTTAACTTTTAACTTTTAGTTTTGCTCACTCGTGTTTTCCCAGACCTGCAATGAGCAGAAGCGTGCTGTTTCCTGCTCTCTGTTAATCAGCTAGATTTAAGTCTAGTATATTATGTTCATATATATGTATTATAACCAGAGCTATCAAACAAAACATTTAAATCACCATTTAATCGCAAATTATATTTTAATTCTGAAAGTGTAAAAGCTCATTTAGGCATTTTAATATGCTATTTTTCAATAGATGACACTAATTTAAATTATGCTCTTACAAGAAGGTATCTAACCCTTTTTTTGTTCTCAATTTTTTAATGCCTCTAACAAATGTTTAATGCTCTCCCAAATTTCCAACAACTTTTCCAAACTTCTAACCTCTTTCTACCTTTTAGGCTACAGTTTAAAATAAAATTTTCTTTCAAAACTCACCAAGATCCAGCCGGCCGTGCTGTCTTTAATGTAACTCAACCATCAGCTACTGCCAACACCTCAAATCACCTTTATCCGTTCAAACTTCTCCTGGGCTTCAACAAACATCATTAATGCATTGACCTTTTTCCCAATGATTTCCAAATTCCTTTCAGCTTTTACCCATATCTTAGCCAGATTCTTGCTCCATAATGAACACTTTTTACTTAACAAAATGTAATCTGCTCCACAGTACTTTGTAAGGCCCAGGCACGTGGGGAAATTCACACTATCCTGAAGACACGCACACCCACACACAGACCCCTACTCTACGCACACACACAGACAGACCCAGACTTAGGAGCCGTGAACTCCGCTCTTTGTTTTCTCACACAATGGATCCCATTTAAACCAAAACAAACTTGTTAAACAAAACAGGACAAACATAACATTTTAAGACAGACAGCTTGCACAACACAGAAGGACTCCTACGCCCTGTCCATAATCGACGGAACCATTTAATTTATTTAATATCTCCTTGGTCTAACCGTCGTGCATCCAGAACCCAGTTCTGGAGCTGAGAAACAATCCAAATTGTTCCCCAGGGGCCCCTTATTTCATCTCTATTCTTCTTTAACAGTTGCACCGTTTAGGGTCTTAACTGTTCTTAGCCTCAACTAAGATGTTAACGTATCTTGACCGTTCATATTCCTACACTTCTTTAGGAAGTCTCCTTTTCCAGAGAAAGCGCCCAATCTCAGTCTTAAAAATCACCAGTACTCGTCAGTCTGGAGTTGAAGTGACCAAATTTCGAGACCATTTTTATTCTTTGTATTTTATCTTTTTTATCGTCTTTTATTTATATTTTATCGTTTTAATGTTATTCAATTTTTTTTACGTAGACTTAAACAAAAATTCTATTCAATCCTCTCATATAAATGGCTGTGTTCTACCCCTGATATTTTGAGAAGAAAGTTTTTCATCTACCGCAACACTTGATTTAGCCTACATCTAATCTTCAGCCAATAGGAGTATCAAAATCTCCTTACCTTTTTTCGGGTCGACCCTGTGGTCCTGTAAATGATTACTTCTACATGCCCAAATTTAAAAGGTTTCCTCCACTTACTGTCAAATCCGGGTCACGGCTAACCATTTTGTTAATTTAGTATTACTGGCTTAATCCTGCTTCGCTCTAAAGGCCCATTTTTACCCCAGTTTAAGATTTGACAATAAAAGAGAAAAACATTGATCAGAGTTAAACATTGTAATATACATATTTAATTCATTAGGAATTCCGAATGGAGACAGAGTTTTACATTACCATTCTGAAGTATTCATTACAAGCTTGACATCCTGTTTCATGGCGATGCAAAGATTCTGTCTGCGTTTTCACAATTCACATTTTAAAAGGCTGACTCCCCTCCCATGTCTTCAGGAAGATGGGTGATATATTGAACCAAGGAACTAAGTTTTGGTTGATAAACATTGTATGCTTCATGGTTAAATTAAAGGGTAATGCTTGACACTAGCTATGTTGTCTTTTATGAGTTTTGATTATATGTGTGGCAACTTCTGGTTACATAACCTGAGTCTTTGTTAGCTATGATCAGTTAACAGGACTCTGACGTTGCACAAAGCGTTTAATATGTAGTTTTATGTAAAAGCCCACTCCTAATGTAACCCCTGGGATCCCAAAAGTAGAAATGTTAATTAGTTTGGCATAAATATTGTTTTCTTTGTCGTTTTAAGAAGAACATACAATACATTTACAGGTTATTTTACTAAAATACCTAACAAGCTAACTAAACAAGAGCTTATTTAAAAGAGAGGAAAAAAAGTCTGAGTTGAAAAATACTTTTCTTAAAATTTTGTGGCATGTTACTTTAAAATTGGCAATCTTTGTATAGTTTGTGTTGAGTACAGCTTGTAGCACAAAGCATAGACATAATATAAGAGTAGACCCCGCATTGACTGTCGCGGCGCAGGAATTACGGCCGCCATCTTGGGGCGGTCGACCTGCTACCCTAACCTGCTGATTCAAGCTGAACACACTAATGATATCTCAGCACTGGGCGGCGTACTTTTGTTTAAATCGACGGACTATTTACGTCAGGGCTCGAGCGATAACTTTTCACAAGTAAGATTAAAAGATATTGTCTATATTAGAATGTGATTTTTCTAATTTTAGACAGAGAGATACAGGTCTACACGTCCAAGTTTTTGTGACTTAGTCTCTCCAAAATTGCATCTACTCCGTGAGGGCATCAGAGCTTTAGACATGGGTGAATAAGATATTCACCAATGAATATATTATTCAATATATATATATATATATATATATATATATATATATATATATATATATATATATATATTAGATAATATAGTGACAAATGAATATAAATAATATATTCACCAATGAATATATTATATATATATATATATATATATATATATATATATATATATATATTATTGTTTTTTCCGCTAATGTCTAACAAAGCTCTGATGCCTTCACAGAGCAGCTGCAATACAGATAGATAGATAGATAGATAGATAGATAGATAGATAGATAGATAGATTTTTTTTTTTTTTTTTTTAATAGCTATAGCTTTAAAGTAAAAAAAACAAAAAAAAAAACAACATGAAGATTAGTTCAATAATCAGCGAGTATAGTTGACTAAAATTGCTTCTGCACCTGGTTTAAACATTACACTGTGCGGAGTTGTGGACCGCCCCAAGGTGGCGCCCCTAAATCTCATCAGCGCCTATAGGCGAGAGCGGTCGATGCGGGGTCTACTCTTTATATATGTCTATGGCACAAAGTGTGTGGCAGACTAACTGTTTTTGGTTGTAACGCTTAAAAAAAATTTTTATTGGGTGATTTAATTTCTCCTGGATTAGGATTGGTCGAGGGGCGGAGCTTGGGAAGAGGAGAGCAGAAAAAAGAGACTGGGGAGGGGCACCCCAAAAAGTTCTAGAAAGTTGGGAGTTGACTTGCAAAGTGCAACAACTTACTGGTGGACCATTTAAGGAAAGAAAATGCTACAAGACAGACTGAACCAGCACTCCTTAAGTGGTTCTGTGGTCCAGGGTCTGTCTCTGCGTGCCTGGGAAGGTGTGTTTTTCTGGAGTTTTGGACCTGTCGTTTTATGGATGGACTGCAGAGGAGCCTTTGGGGTTTTTCTCAGATATTCCATCCATCCTTTGGTTGTGTTTTCCTCCTCCACCTGTGTTCCAAGGGCTAGCCTGAAGGACCTTAATCCAGCCAACTAAGGTGGACCTAGGACCAGTGGTGAGTCATCGCAAGATCAGGCCTGCAACAGGGGTTTGTTTCATATTGTGCTGGCTTTATTTGATGTTATATCCTTTGGTGGGCCCACCCATTTAAAAGATAAGTGGCTGTGTTTACTCATAGGAAGGTTTAATACCCATGTGTGTTTGGACTGTTCAGTGGAATTTAATGTTGGGTTTAACAGATGAAAGAGCCAATATTAGACAAAGACTAATTGAAGAGTACCAAGAGTAGAAACCTGTTTCATTTCTAATTGTCATCCAGCCATAAAATGTGAAGAGAATATTTTGGAGTTGAAGTTGTTTGTTTTGGTTTATTCTGTTTTTTGTGTGTTTTTTCTCAGATGTTCTCGTTTTTAAGTTTGTTCAATAAATGTATTAAATTTACAGAGGTCTCATTAATTGTGGGTCAGATATAGTTAAGTCCAGGGAGGACGAGTGTAAAGAAAAAATGATGGGGCTTAATGCTGTATTTAAAAGGTTGTCAATAAAATAAGGGTTTGGTAACAGGGACTTTAAATTCTCTTTGGGTCCACAATAAATTAGAAAGAACCCAGAGTGCCAGATCTGGTTTGGAATACCAGTAAAGCGCTACACTAATAAAGAATTTTACTGTAAATTCTTACCATGGTTAGCTCGATGGCAACATGAAAGCATCTACTGCAGTAACTATTTTAGTTACCGATATATATTTTAAGCTGGGTATTTAAACTGAGGCATTAATGTTGATTTATCCACGGTTAACTTGAAATAATTTCACTTAGTTGATGTACAACTGTTTTAATTTTTTCCCATGATACTGATAGATAAGGCAAAAATGCCTCTGGTAACGCCGCAAGCTTCAGTTTCACTTTGTCAGGAGTTAGCTCGGTCTAAGGCACACTTCAAGTCAATGAAGTGGAGGCTAAATTAGAGACATTTTCTTATAACCTGTCTGCGATGTGACCTAACTTGGGACAGACATCATGCTCCCAGCCCTTAGTGTGCTTGCATCCCACATGTATAGCTCTTTTATAATGTGACGCAGACTGAAAATGTAGTGCCTGTTTGGAAAAAAAGGTTGCTCAAACAATTCGAAGCATTAAAATGGTAAATTATCTTAATTAATACAGTATAGAGCTTTTCTAGTCATACAGACCACTAAAAGCTCTTAATACTAGGGTCAAATTCAAAATAGTGCACACATTCATGCACTGATAGACAGGTCGCTAGGCAATTTGGTGTTAAGTACCTTGCCCAGGGGAAAACTGACATGTAGCAGAGGAAGCTAGAATTGATAACTCTCTGCAAGATGGCAGATATTCACATTGTGTAGCCTTAACATATCTTTAATCCTGTAAAGTTTTGATGAATTGTGCTTAAAGAGTTGTGACACAAGCTAGTGTAGCAGATGAAAGAAAAATAAATGTTCCCACAAAAACATTCACGAACAGAAATCTGAATATTTGTGATATTTATTTCTATAGTAGCAGGTTTAGATATAGGTATGTGGTGCACAGGCCCAGCCGAGCTGATTAAACCCATATGTTCTCATGATGTGTAGCTTTGAAATGTTCCCATACTTGGAATCTTAATTTTTGCTTGTTGTTTATACATTAACTGCCAGCTGATGGTTAAACTAGCCATTTAAGATGAGTCATGAGCAAATTTACTTTATAATTTATACTTTATTTGTAAGATTCAGAAAGAGAAATGTGAATAAATAACAATGATGTAATTAAAACTTAAAGTGTTAGTTGTTTTTTTCTTTTTTGGCACAGCCTTCTGTTGACTCCTGCTTTTGCATCTCAGCATCTCTATGATAAAGCTTAATGCAGAAGTCTCCTTCAGCCCATCCCCCACATAATGCCATGGGCCACTGGCCTGAACCATTTTTGCTGCAGAGAAGTCAGAAAAATTGTGCAGACGTCCCTGATGTGAACATGACCTATTTCAGAGCACCACCGAAGCTTGCAGATCTCGCTGTTTTCTGGCAAGCAAGGCCTACCGCATGCATCCACCCGCATTTTAGGCAACATATCAGGGCTCCTAGTCTGTTTTAGATGTCTTTCTTTATCAATCAAGTAACTTTGTGTGCATTTATTGTTTGTTTTTGTTTTGCAATCATTCATATTCAAATATGCAAAAATTCTAAGCAATCCTTTGCTAATTATTTTGTAAATATCTATCTGCACCTCCCCATACATTAAATTAGTTGTGAATTTCTCATTATTGGTTGTTTGAATCAAAACATACTACAGATGACGGAAACATTTTTATTGTTTTGCTTAGCTTCTGTTCTTTACACATTTGAAATAAACTTCCCTATATTCTGCGTCTGAGTTGAGGATATTATTTCCTGTGTCTCTACGTCAGTTATTATTATTTTTTGCTTCATGTATTTAAGGTACTTCGGAATGAAGGCTTGTGCTGTAGGGGGATATGTGACTATTTTGCTGTACAGTAATTAGGGGATGTTACAGGGAATCCCTTCCTTTCCAGGACAAAGTGGTGAGATATTGGTCCGTGTATCTTTTAGACATTTGATTTTCATTTCAGAAACAGGAGTTAAAAAACCAAAAACACAGCGATTTTGTATTTATTTATTTTTTTTAAATACAAAGTGTTTCTCTTTTTCATTGTCAAAAAGGAAAAAGTAAAATTTAAAAAATGATTTGAATTTCATTTCCATTTCGGGTAACAAAAAACAAAAATGCTTTTAAACAGAAACGAAAAAACGCTTGTTTGTTCATATTCCGAGACCGGATGTAGTTACGATCCGTGTATCTTTTGTGGTCCATGGGTCCGTGTATCTTTTGGTCATTGGATTTTCGTTTGATTTTTGTTTTAAAATACAAAAAAAAAAAATTGAAATACAAAGCGTTTCTCTTTTTCATTGTCAAAAAAGGAAAAGACAAACAAAAATGCTTTGAAACAGAAAAGGAAAAACGGCTTGTTTGTTCATATTCCGGAAACTGGATGTGGTTCCTACTGCCTGAGACTACCAAAGTAAAAGCAATATGTTTGACGTGCATCAGCCTGTGGCACATGGCAGCCCACTGCTCCCCAAGGGTGATGGGTTAAAAGCAGAGAACAAATTTCGTTGTAATGTATGTTTCAATGACAATAAAGATGATATTACTATTACTATTATTACTAAATAGCTACTAAAACAATAGCATACAAGCTTAAACATGCTTGCTATTGCAATTACCTGGATAAATAAGAATTTGCACAGGGATACTAAAACCATTTGTTTGCCCAAGTAACTACTTTCACTTACAGATGACAGATTAAGATCTCGAGATGTAACTCATCGAAATTCATCTACATGATGTGGAATTTCAAAATAAAAGCCCTCCTAAACCTCTGTTAAGTCAGTTTGACCTAAGTTGCTGTCAATATTGAACGGTACGTTTTCGGTGTATACTGTCACTGCAACATGACAGTAGAACTCCTCCAGATGTTACTCAACAAATATCATCCACATCTGATGTTGTCACTGTTAATATTCTGAAAGGGTAGCTTGTAGCTATTGTTGAAGAAGAATGCGATCAATGTAAAACACACCTAACATTCAGGTTCAATAAATACTTTTCTTTTGATACCAGATTTGTTACTTTTAAAAATGTGAAATTGGATTATAAACATAAAACAACCGTAAAGTTTATCAAAAGTCTGTGTGTGTGTGTGTTTGTGTGTGTGTGTGTGTGTGTGTGTGTGTGTGTATATATAATATTTGTGTATATCACAAATATACAAAAAAGCTGGACGATGTTCTTATGTTGCAGTTCAACAAGCCCCGTATTCATAAAACTTTGGTCATCCTTTGTTATAGGGCTTCTCATACTGAAAATAAGAGACAGAATCTAACTGTTGTATCTTAAAGTCATAGGCCTAATTACCCTCGCTGATTCTTGGACATCCTTCTTTCCCAGAAAACGAGGCTTTAAGCGGTACATTCATTCAGCCAATAACAAATAAGACAAAGTTCCACTGAGAGTGTCTTTTGTCCAAATTATAGAAAAGATCACAACAACAACAAAAATGTTCTGTGTGTTTTCTTCTCCCCTCCCTGGGCTGCCACCTTACCGTGGTAGAGGGGTTTGAGTGTCCCAATGATCCTAGGAGCTATGCTGTCAGGGGCTTTAAGCCCCTAGTAGGGTCACCCAAGGCAGACAGGTCCTAGGTGAGGGACCAGACAAAGCGCAGCCCAAAATGCCCCTTATGATGAGTAAGATTATTGGACCTCGTGTTCCCTCGCCCGGACGCGGGTCACCGGGGCCCCACTCTGGAGCCAGGCCTGGAGGTGGGGCACGTTGGCGAGCGTGTGGTGGCCGGGCTTTTGCCCATGGAGCCCGGCCGGGCTCAGCCCGAAGAGGCAACATGGGTCCCCCTTCCAATGGGCTCACCACCTGTCGGAGGGGCCAAAGGGGTCGGGTGCATTGTGCAACGGGTAGCAGTAGAGGGCGGGGACCTTGGCGTTCCGATCCTCGGCTGCAGAAGCTGGCTCTTGGGACGTGGAATGTCACCTCTCTGGTGGGGAAGGAGCCTGAGCTTGTGCGCGAGGTTGAGAGGTTCCGACTAGAGATAGTCGGACTCACCTTGACGCACCGCTCTGGCTCCGGAACCAGTCTCCTTGAGAGGGGCTGGACATTCTTCCACTCTGGAGTTGCCCATGGTGAGAGGCGCCGAGCTGGGGTTGGCATACTGGTTGCCCCCCATCTCGGTGCCTGCACGTTGGGGTTTTCCCCGGTGAACGAGAGGGTGGCCTCCCTCCGCATTCGTGTGGGGGGACGGGTTCTGACTGTTGTTTGCGCTTATGCGCCAAACAGCAGTTCAGATTACCCACCCTTATTGGAGTCCTTGGAAGGGGTACTGGAGAGTGCCCCTCCTGGGGACTCCCTCGTTTTGCTGGGGGACTTCAACGCTCACGTGGGCAATGACAGTGGGACCTGGAGGGGCGTGGTTGGGAGGAATGGCCCACCTGATGTGAACTCGAGTGGTGTTTTGTTGTTGGACTTCTGTGCTCGTCATGGATTGTCCATCACAAACACCATGTTCAAGCATAAGGGTGTCCATATGTGCTCTTGGCACCAGGACACCCTAGGGGTGCAGTTCAATGATCGACTTTGTTGTCGTTTCATCTGACCTGCGGCCGTATGTCTTGGACACTCGGGTGAAGAGAGGGGCGGAGCTCTCCACCGACCACTACCTGGTGGTGAGTTGGCTCCGATGGCGGGGGAGGAAGCCGGTCCGACCGGGCAGGCCCAAACGCACTGTGAGGGTTTGCTGGGAACGTCTGGCAGAGTCCCCTGTGAGGCGGAGCTTTAACTCCCACCTCCGGGAGAACTTTAAACACGTCCCGAGGGAGGCGGGGGACATTGAGTCTGAATGGACCATGTTCCACGCCTCTATTGTTGAGGCGGCTAGTTGGAGCTGTGGCCGCAAGGTTGTCGGTGCATGTCGCGGCGGCAACCCTCGAACCCGCTGGTGGACACCAGCGGTGAGGGAAGCCGTCAAGCTGAAGAAGGAGTCCTACCTGGCTTTTTTGGCCTGTGGGACTCCGGAAGCAGCTGATGTGTACCGGCAGTCGAAGCGGCAGGCGGCTCGGCTGGTCGCCGAGGCAAAAACACGGGCGTGGGAAGAGTTCGGAGAGGCCATGGAGAAAGACTTCCGTACGGCTTCGAAGCGATTCTGGTCCACTATCCGGCGTCTCAGGAGGGGGAAGCAGTGCAGTACCAACACTGTTTACAGTGGGGGTGGTGTGCTGCTGACATCGACTCCGGACGCCGTGCGTCAGTTGGCGGAATACTTCGAAGACCTCCTTAATCCCACCAACACGTCTTCCATTGAGGAAGCAGAGCCTGAGGACTCTGGGTCGGGTTCTCCCATCTCTGGTGCTGAGGTTGCCGAGGTTGTTAAAAAGCTCCTCGGTGGCAAGGCCCCGGGGGTGGATGAGATTCGCCCTGAGTACCTTAAGGCTCTGGATGTTGTCGGGCTGTGTTGGTTTACGCGGCTCTGCAACATTGCGTGGACATCGGGGGCAGTTCCTCTGGATTCGGATTCAGGAAGAGCAGTGTGGTTTTCGTCCTGGCCGTGGAACACTGGACCAGCTCTATACCCTCAGCAGGATTCTTGAGGGGGCATGGGAGTTTGCCCAACCAGTCTACACTTGCTTTGTGGATCTGGAGAAGGCATTGGACCGTGTCCCCCGGGGGATCCTGTGGGGGGTACTCCGGGAGTATGGAGTACCGGACCCTTTAATAAGGGCTGTCAGGTCTCTGTACGACCGGTGTCTGGTCCGCATTGCCGGCAGTAAGTCGGACTCGTTTCCGGTGAGAGTTGGACTCCGCCAAGGTTGCCCTTTGTCACCGATTCTGTTCATAACTTTTATGGACAGAATTTGTAGGCGCAGCCAAGGTGTTGAGGGGATCCATTTTGGTGGCCTTAGGATTGCGTCTCTGCTATTCGCGGATGACGTAATCCTATTGGCTTCATCAGGGTGTGATCTACAGCTCTCACTGGAGCGGTTCGCAGCCGAGTGCGAAGCGGCTGGGATGAGGATCAGTGCCTCCAAATCCGAGACCATGGTCTTGAACCGGTAAAGGGTAGAGTGCCTCCTCCGGGTTGGGGAGGATGTGCTGCCCCTAGTGAAGGAGTTCATGTATCTTGGGGTCTTGTTCACGAATGAGGGGAAGATGGAGCGGGAGATCAACAGGCGGATTGGTGCGTCGTCCGCTGTGAAGCGGGCGCTGTACCGATCCGTTGTGGTGAAGAGAGAGCTGAGCCAAAAAGGCAAAGCTCTTGATTTACCGGTCGATCTACGTTCCTACCCTCATCTATGGTCACAAGCTTTGGGTCGTGACCTAAAAAACGAGATCCCGGGTACAAGCAGCCGAAATGTTTTTTCTCCGCAGTGTGGCTTGGCTCTCCCTTAGAGATAGGGTGAGGAGCTCAGTCATCCGGGGAGGACTCAGAGTACAGCCGCTGCTCCTCCACGTCGAGAGGAGCCAGTTGAGGTGGCTCGGGCATCTGGTCAGGATGCCTCCTGGACGCCTCCCTGGTGAGGTGTTCCGGGCACGTCCCACCGGGAGGAGACCCAGGGGAAGACCCAGGACACGCTGGAGGGACTATGTCTCCCGGCTGGCTTGGGAATGCCTTGGGATTCCTCCTGAGGAGCTGGCCCAAGTGGCTGGGGAGAGGGACGTCTGGGCCTCCCTACTGAAGCTGCTACCCCCGCGACCCGACCCCGGATAAGCGGAAGAAGACGGACGAACGGTGTTTTCTTCTTAGACTGGCTAGTCATTTTTTAAATTATTATTAATGATTATTTTTCTCTGTGTATGACAAAAAATATTTTGTTTCCAATGCATTGAGAAACCTAATATACACTATATTGTATTGTATAAGTATTCACTCACCTGCCTTCGACTCTTCTGGGAAGGCTGTCCACAAGGTTTAGGAGTGTGTTTATGGGAATTTTTGACCATTTTCCAGAAACGCATTTGTGAGGTCACATACTGATGTTGTACGACAAGACCTGGCTCTCAGTCTCCGCTCTATTTCATCCCAAAGGTGTTCTATCAGGTTAAGGTCAGGGCTCTGTATAGGCCAGTGAAGTTCATCCACACCAAACTCTTCCATCCATGTCCTTATGGACCTTGCTTTGTGCTCTGGTGCACAGTCATGTTGGAGGAGGCAGGGGCCAGCTCCAAACTGTTCTCACAAAGTTGAGAACATGGAATTGTCCAAGATGTCTTAGTCTGTGGAAACACTCAGAGCTCCTTTCACTGGAACTAAGGGGCCAAGCCCAGCTCCTGAAAAAACACACATAACACACCATAACCCCCCTCTGCCAAACTTTACACTTCGCACAATGAAGTCAGACAAGCACCGTTCTCCTGGCAACCGCCAAACCCAGACTCGTCCATCAGATTTCCAAATGGAGAAGCGTGATTTGTCACCCCCAAAGAACGTGTCTCCAACGCTTTGCATTGCACTTGGTGATGTATGGCTTGGATGCAGCTGCTCGGCCATGGATACCCATTCTCTCTCAAAAATCAAAAATGGTTTAAAACATAAACGAAAAATAGGCTCATTTGTTCATATTCTGAGACTGGAAGTGGTCACTTATGCCATGCTGTAATCGCGGACCCAGGCACGCCGTCACAAAGCATCGCCCTCTCAAACCACAACACAGAGCACGTGAATATGTCGCAGCAAGTAGCGGTGGAAGAAATTGTCCCAAAACGGGGTTTTACCAGTTCGCCAGTCTGACAGAAATAAACCACAGTGATTTGTAAAACTTGCAAGGAACCGGTAAAAACAAAGTCTAGTAACGCAACCAACTTGTTTCATCACGTAAGCCGCTCACACCCGCAGCAGCACGAGCAGTTTTAGCAGCACGAGACGTTTTAGCCCCGCCCCGCTCCGCGTCATCTTCGGAGAAATCTTACGAAGCTTCTTCCAAAACAAAGCAGGTATAGCAGCTAAACTGGGCTCCCTTCTTTGTCATAAAATGGTATTGGTATATTTTTTTTGCTCATTTTACTGGTCACTTTAGTTTATCCTTTGTCAGTATTTATTAACATAACTCAGGTCTCTTAAGTTATATTTCTTTAAAAAAAAAAGCTTCTGTTATGGTTAAAAAAGTTGGTTAAATAAAGATTTAATTGTAATTCTGTGTTTGTGTTCTTTATTAAAATTAAATCATTTAGCAATATCATAAAATTTCCAGGCAGAGCTGCACATAAAGTATGGTTTTAAATATTTTCAATAATTATCGATATCGATCAATATGCATTTTTTTTATCTATAAACTTTTTTTCTATATCGTCCAGCCCTACTCGCTCCTAAATATTCCTCAGTCAACTGCCATTTTATAAGTAAATGGAAGTCTTTTGGAACGACAGCAATGCAGCCACGAAGTGTTAGGCCACGTAAACTGTTGGACCACGGTCAGTGGATGCTAAGGCACATAAAGCGTAGAGGTTGCTAACTTTCTTTGGAGTGACAAATTACGCCTCTCCATCTGGAAATCTGATGGACGAGTCTGGGTTTGCCGGTTGCCAGTAGAACGATGCTTGTCTGACTCCTTTGTGCCAAGTGTAAAGTTTGGCAGAGGGGGAATTATGGTGTGGGTCTGATTTTCAGTTCCAAGTCCCTGGAACAAAGGGGCTTGGCCTCTTAGTTCCAGTGAAATGAGCTATGAATGTTTCAACAGACCAAGACATCTTGGACAATTGCACGTTCTCAACTTTGTGGGAAAAGTTTGGAGCTGGTGCCTGACTCCTCCAACATGACTAAGCACCAGATGATGCATTAATGTGGTGTACATTGCCATTTGTGGGATGGACATAAAAACAGGCTCTTCCCAGGTGATGGTGAGGGAACCGTTTACAGCCGTGTTTTCCAGGAAGGAAGGATGTCCAAGAAACAGCGAGGGTAAGTAGGCCTACGTCTTTATGATATAACAGTTAAATCCTGTTTCTTATTTTCAATGTGAGAAGCCATATCATAAAGGATGAGCAAAGTTTTATCAATACCTGGCTTCTTGAACTGCAACACATGGGCATTATTGAGCTTTTTGTATATTTGTAAAAGCACTAGCTTTGACATGTGCTAGCCTACCCTCCCTTTGAAAGGTGCGTTTTACATTGATCACATTCTTCGTCAACTGCATGGTACCCACTCAGAATATTAACAGTGACAACAAAGGAAAAAAGTCATGTTCATTAATAAATGGAGGGTCAACACAGTTAGGTTGACAGATATATCACCCAAGAAATAATAATACTTTTACATAGATGTTTATGTTACCGTAATAATCTGTAATATACAAACTTATTGTTATTTTTTCATATGTTCTCTAAAAATATGAAATTATTTTGGGAAAGTTCCCTTTTGTGGCGACAAATATTTAATTTGTTTGTTATTACATTTTAAATTTGTATTGCACTGATAGTACTCCACAACTGTTCCCTTAGAGTTTTACAGTTCTGGCTATTTGGGGTTAGCACAAAACATAGTTTTTGC
Source organism: Fundulus heteroclitus (assembly GCF_011125445.2). NCBI lineage: Eukaryota > Metazoa > Chordata > Actinopteri > Cyprinodontiformes > Fundulidae > Fundulus > Fundulus heteroclitus. Next base: position 1,308 of record NW_023396652.1, on the reverse strand, counting down.
TCTTTATTGAAAATGTTACATATTTTTAAGACTGGCCAACATTTTCTTACAGCAAACTGTTATTTGTCTGTTCTACAGAACATAAAGAAAAACATAACCATACAGGAAATTGTATCACTGACAGAGAAATATTTGAGAAAAGGAGAAAACTATGACCAACAGTCTTCTCCAATAGCTTTTGGTCAAAGGTGTGTGCTGCAATCAACATCCCTAGTGTTGCAAGTCATCGCTACAGGCTTTTCCAATGTTACTGGTAATGTAAGGTAAGTATGAATTAGGGATGGACTAATTATCGCATTTGAATTATGAGGGAGGTGTTGAAATAGTGGTTAGAGTAGTGCGCTTGTGCTCTGAGAAGGTTGCAAGTACCCGATTCAATACCCACAGCCTGCACTCTGAGTCTCTGAGCAAGACCCTTAACCCCCTATTGCTCCCTAGACGCTGCAGAGTTGCAGCCCACTGCTCCCCAAGGGGATGGGTCAAGATGCAGAAGTGAATTTCTCCATTTTGAGATCAATAAAGTTCAATTATTATTATTATCATAATTTTTAAGAAACGCAAATCCCAAATTTCCAAGGTCTGCAATTCTTCGCTATGTAGCAATTAATGGATCAGACATAGAAGCCTTTAGTCCGTTATATGTAAAGAGGTTTTGCTCCACGTGGAAATAAAAATATTTGCAGCAGTGAGATAGTCTAATTTTATTATTTGTTTGAGAGTTTATGTAATCAATATGTAATCAACTTTATTTTGAAATTCCATTTCAGATGTGGATGTTGAGCATCATCTGGAGATGTTACTGTCAAGCTGAAGTGACAGTATCCCCTAAAAACGTACCGTTTAGTAGCAACATTGACAGCAACTTAAGTCAAATTTACTTAACGTAGATATTTTGGAAGGCTTTAATTTAGAAATTCAACATCATGTGATGTAGATGGATTTTAATTAGTAAGATCTTGAGATCTTAATCTGTTGTCTGTAAGTGAAAGTAGTCACTTGGAAAAACAAGTTGTTTTTGTATCCCTGTGCAAATTGTCAGTTATCCGGGTCATCGCAACAGCAAGCCTATTTAAGCTTTCCCTCCTGTTATTGTATTAGTAGATATTCAGGCTCAACAGGGACTCTGTACCAAAATGTATATTTCCATTTTCAGCAGCAGACCTGAATAATTAAAAAATTACATAAAGCTGTAAGAAATTATTTCAACTAACTGAAGTCGATACGTGTAAAAAAAACAAATAATAAAATAGGTTGATACACGTCGGTCCGTGTATCTTTTGGTCATTGATTTTGTTTCAGAAACAGGAA